>NW_015116393.1:33931-38035 GCF_001443285.1 Poecilia latipinna | reverse complement strand
GAAAAAGATCCTGGCTGGCTTAAGTTTAACTAAGCAGAATAAGTGAAGGGATCTTACTAGTTCCTGTGGTCGGACTTATCATGCAGTGGAGGATATCATGTAGGCCTGTCTCGGTAAACAATAAGTCAATTAATCACACGATAAATTAAAATTATCGACCTCATTTTAAGTAATCGGCTTTATCGTTTCTTCCTGACTTTTTCTGTTTCTATTGATGACACTGAATGAAAAAAGGCTCAACTCCGGTGCTCTCCACTGACCCTCCCTTCCTCATTTCCTTAGTGTAATGCTCAGTTCACACTACATGATTTTGAAATTGTCGACCGATCGTCTGCCCATTTTCAACACCTAAGAGACACTACCCGACAAAAAGTTGTATAATGGGTTCGATCGAGTTCGATCGTGCCGTGTGTGGTGTCCAGTCACACGACAATAGCAACATAACACACACAAACCGATTTCTCTCACCGACATTCAGATTTAAGACAGAAAATCCCGTAAAAAACCCACTATATCACACATGAATTTAGAGTAAACAAACAAGGCTGAATGAATAGCCTTATCATTATGTCACGTTAACGATGAACAGCTGAAAAGTTACCAGAATCAACTCCGGTAGCAATTTCACTCCAACTCCTCTCTTTGAAATGTCTGTGGATATTCTTTGCACGAAATGTTGAATAAGCATTAATGTTGTTTCCACATATCATCTCTGATGTCCACTGGACTTTGGGTTGCTCCGTGTCAGCTGTTTGGGATTCCCCTCTGTGCTTTCTTGATTGGCTACCTGTCACATTCAACAGGGTGCGTTCTGGCTCCCAGTCAGGGAAAACCCCACACACTGCAGTGATAAACTGGCCAAGACAATCAAACATGTTGAATATGCCTGATTTAGATCGGAGCGGTCCCGACGTTCTACCGACTGGACCCGATCAGTCGTAACACACTACAGGATGATCGGTGCGATCGTTGGACGTTCCAAGATTGTTGTAAGGGGGGAAATTGGGGCAAAAAAATGTGTAGTGTGAACTGGGCTTAAGGGAGGAGTGAACTATTGCATCAGGTAGTCGGATGTGCCCATCTTCTCTATCTAAATCTAATGATTATTGAAGGGCAATATAGTATACAGACTTCATAATCTGTACTCTTTTGGTTGAATGCAGTTTTTATTTCCACTTTGGTTTTATATTGCTTAGTTTATTGTTTATTCAAGTGCATTTTTTGTTAACAGAGACTGAGAGTCCATTTTATTTTTGTTTTTGGTTATTTTGTTTACCAATTCTTTTGAAAATAAAGCATATCTATTTTTGACAGGATGTGCTTGCATTATTATGTCATTACCATTTCATCACCATTAAAATGGTCTTCAAACAATGTTATCATTTATCACAATAATTTTTGAGACAATCGCTCAGCAAAATTTGTTATCGTGACAGGCCTACCTGTCAGTACGGTGAGTGAATCTGAGAAGGGGGAATGAAGGTTCAGAAGGCGGGGACTGAGCATTGAAGAGCGGGCCGGCAGATGATAGCAGGGGGGGAATGGATGTTGTCATTGAAGAAGTCCAAGACTGGGCAAGAGATATGAACCTGGGAGTACAGAGAGACATGAGGTGAATTGTCATGTAAGTTCTTAGCGCTTCAGACCTAAGTACTTGAGAAAGACAAACTTGCTGGCTTGACTAAAACCAGCCAAGCGGTTGGTATCAAAGAGGCATCTCCTCTTTTTCCTGGAGATGAACGAAATGCAGGATAACAGTTGAGTTACATTAGTATTTGAAGGTGAATGAAGAGAAAGAGGCTGTAGTGTTATTAGTTTTAGTCTTTCATAAAACAAAAGCTTTTTATGAACAGACACTTTTTGTTGTAAGTGCAAATGAACAAATATGATTAATTGAACATTAAAATAGTGTACTACAGTTCCTAAGCATCAACTTTTTTAATAAGGTTGTAATAAAAGGCATCATTGCTAGTTTTAAATAAATACCTAATAACTAATTTTAATTTCTTAAAAGGAATAAAGATTTTTATCATGTTAGAAATATAAAACATTTTTACATGATGTGATAAAATATTTTAGTTTAAAAGAACTTTGGCAATTCTGTACAGCCGTGGCATCACGGCTTGGATTTCTAAATAAACTTTTCCTCTGTGAAATGTTTGCATCAAACCTGTGATTTATTCACACAAAATGCTCCCTCCCTTTTTTATCCTTGCAGGTGTTTGATGCAGTTCTCTATTTGTTTATCAAAATCTGATAGAAAATGGCGTAATTCATCCTGGAACGAAGCTGCTCAGTGCAGTCACTGAACATGAAAATTGGATTCAGGTAGATAAGTCAATCTGTGGGTCGGATCCTTTTACTGTTGACCTGAATGAGTGAGGGAGACTGGAGACATAGACAGAATATTCCTCCACCATTTTCAAATCCATATCAGGCTCCGAAGATTTGATTACTTTTTCTTTTTAGTTAACATGTCTGCACGCTTAAGACTGCAGTGAAATGCACTGGCTCTCCAACTGTTTTGTCTGGTTCAAAACATTTATCTTAACAATTTGACAATAAAAGCAATTCCAATCAGTTTATTTATTTTGCACCAAATCAAAATACCTGTTATCTCAGTACACTTTAGAAATGTGTATTAAATGCAATCATATACATGCATGCATTTCAATTGATCCTAGTTAGATGATGCAGTTGATTTTAGTTAATTATTCAAGTTGGTGAAAATAAAGAGAAAAGCCCAGCAGATTGCATGGAGACATTGACTTCACTGCTGAATGAGAACTTAGTGATAGAAATGAAATAATGTCAAGCTCTGTATCAGAACACTCAAAGATGCTTTAGAATAAAATCAGTCATTCCCATCATGCACACATTCACATTCACACCAGCAGGCAAGGCTTGAACCGGTCACCCAACAGTTTTTCATGATTTTCCCTCTATCACCAACACATTCCCCATATTACATATCTGTGCAGGATAGATTACAACCATAGTTCATAGACTTCTAGCAGAATCGTCAACATATCCAGTAATGGTCATTTGCTAAGATGTCACATGGTTGTGATTCGTTGGGGATAATGTGGGCGATAGTGGTAGGAGTTCATCCTGTAATCGGTGGGTTGCCGATTTGATTCCAACTATTTCTGCCTCTGTCTGGAAACAACAACAGGTTGCCTGATGGTGATGATCAGATGGTCCAGTGGCACTGGGGTCTCAGACTGCACCAGTCTGACAGAGGCGAGCCCCAGGTCAGCTACTACTGTGGACATCATCATTGTGTGAATGTGTGATAGAATGGGTTAATGACTATATGTAGTGTGAAGTGCTTTGGGGTCCTCTGGACTTGATAGAGGTACAGGTACAGGCCATTTACCATTTGTGACCAGGCTCTTCAGCAAGATTTGGTAACACTTTATTTGAAGGGGGTTGAATAAGACTGACATGACACTGTCTTAACACATGTCATGAACATGAATAAGCCTTCATGAATATTTATGACTGTTGTCATAAAGCGTCATTCGGTAAATTATGACACTTTTAATACAAAGTTGACATTATTCAAAATGTCTTTGTTATGACAACTTGACATTAACCAGGAAATCATTACTGCTTAAACTTTACCTTTAATAACATAAAGTTACCTCATTTTTAAAGTGCAATCAGTAATACTTTTAGAACAAATTTATATCAGTAATGATTTCTTGGTTAATGTCAAGTTGTCATAACAAAGACATTTTGAATAATGTCAACTTTGTATTAAAAGTGTCATAATTTACTGAATGACGCTTTATGACAACAGTCACAAATGTTCATGAAGGCTTATTCATGTTCATGACATGTGTTATGTCATGTTTATGAAAGTGTCATGACAGTCTTATTCAACCCCCTTCAAATAAAGTGTTACCCAAGACTGAATTTAGAAATTACATCAAAACCTGCCCTTGTTGCTAATTTTCCCTATCAGCATGCAGGAACTGGTAGGTGTCACAGTTCTATGTTCTCGTCAGACGTTGTCATTTAGATACACTTGGTACCAGGGGCGCTGCCAGGAATTGTGGGCCCCCTGACAAAAAAAAAATTGTTTGGGCCCCCCTGCAC
>NW_015116393.1:22166-29435 GCF_001443285.1 Poecilia latipinna | reverse complement strand
GGATGTGTATTTTTCATCTGGGAGTGGGAGCATTACATTTTTACTGCTAAAAACAATCTTTGAAAATACAATATGATTAATTTTGTAATTGACAGCGCCCCGATTTTATTTTATTTTATTTTTTTATTTCTATGAACAAAAAATAAATAGTTAAATTGTGGAGGGCCCCCTGTTGGTCAGGGCCCCTAGAATTGTCATCACTTTTCCACCCTATACTGCGCTCCTGCTTAGTACCACAATTCAGACCAACATGTTTGTAACCCTGGGATATTAAAAATATTATCCAGGATGGCAGGCATTATTGCACTTAGTGCTGGCAGTGATATTCTTAGACCTATTGGTGTTTTTACATGCATTCCTAAGAGAGGCTTCACGCAGCCATTTAACCAATTGCGAGTTAACCAAATTATTTCTATGTAAAACACATACCTGTTAGCTAATTCATGATGGTAAGAGCCAGATGCAGGAACACCAGGGGTTAACATCTGTAACTGAACAGGGTGGTGAGGTTCCAGTGGGTCAGTCTCCCCAATGCTGGACTCAGTTCTGCACATAGATTCAAGCAATACACTAAGAAATCTAAATCAGCATATTAGACATTCCTCATTATCAGCCAGGAAATCTTAGTGATCCCCGGAAATGTGTTCCTTCCAGACATTACAGGGAATGTGACCGGGATGTGATCTGAATGGTTTTCCTGACTACATTGTGCAGTTCATTTTTTTCCCAGTTGTAAGGTCTTTGGCAGTGCATGCGTTGCATAGTCCTACTCACGAGTGTTACCATGGTATTTCACAGCAATCAGTGTGATTGCCTCACATCTTGTTATGTTTCATGTGCTAATCTGTGGTCCACATCACCCTGGTTATCACCTGGGGAGAAGAAGTTGATGGTGAGAAAATTTGATGAAATGTGCGGTCTTTTAAGATGGCCTTTTTTATCAGAAAGGTTCTTATGTATAGTTATGGCTCAGTCGAGGAAGCATAAATAACACTGCTGTTCGGAGTGCTTAGGAGAAAGCCGATCTATGATTAAAGCTTGAAATGGTGTGAAATTAAATGTCTGAGAGGAATCATGATGAAGGTGGCTGCAGTTCCTTACCTCACCATCTGTGTCACAGTTTCCTCTTTCCCCCAACACTCTGCATGAGGGACCACACATTCTCCCTGAAATGATTTCTGATCTTATGCTTGTAAGCAATGTTGCTAGCTGTTTACACAAACCATACATCATCACTACATCACTTCTCTTTGCCTAATTAAAATGGTTATAGAGACAACAACTCAGCTTGTCAATTATTCTAACATAATTTCACAGCTGTTTTAGCTGGAAAACAAACTGTGAAACCAAGTTACCACAATCTTCTCCTAACAAGAACAGAACCAGCCAGCCAAAGCATTTTAGCTAAACTGCAGTATGTTCAAAAGGTTAGCATTCTCTCACAAACACAATCATAATTATTTTGAAGAGAAAATTTTAAAGTGAATATATTGAAATATCTTTATCTACTTGGGAGGGTTCTGTTTTCAGCATATTGGATTCTCAATAATGGAAGTTCTTCAAATTATGAGGAACACGGTGGCATACGGAGTGTGACCATTGTTTCCCAAATTTTTATTTTCAGTACAGAGCATATGCAAAGGGTGCCAGCCGAGACTGCCCATCTCCCTGGTTTTACACACCTGCATTAAATGATGGCTCATTAGAAGGCCTAAGCAGAACACTGACTTGATGTAGAGGTTGTTACAACCACTAGGGAGAGAACTAAAACATGCAGGATGCCGGCCCTCGAGGACCAACTTTGGAGACCCCTGGTTTACATGGTCCATCCTAAGAGCCAACTCTGAGCCAGAGTCCAGTCTTCAAACTGATCAGAGCAGGGGTGTCAAACTGCAGTCCTTCTTAAGTGCACCCTCACCATGCTGTCAAGTCCTACTGAGTGATTCAAATGTCAATTTGCACCCTCAACACCTGAGTGTACTTTAACACACAGGTGTGTTGAAGTACTGACTCTGGCTAGCAAGTACTTCAGTTGGATGCCACTGTAGCAAAGTTGGTGAAAACAGCTAAAGATTAGAGTGATGGCCTTGAATTTCAAATATCAAAATAATAGTATCATGCAGTATGGAATAGGCTGGCCAGCAACTATATAAGAATGGTTTGTTTGCTGTAATGCCAAAAACGCCTTTCCACTAATTATTGAGATGTGCATTTGACATTTTAAATGATATACTTTGTACATTGTCTTTTTATCTTTTACCAGATGTGCCATTTCCTGTAAGAAAAAAAAAACTTATTGGTTGAATAAGCTGTAGTCAGCATTTAAACCATGTTTCTTGATCATTTATGGTAATTTTTTACTCTGTCTCCTCGTCTACAGTTATGCTATGGTGTCTTTTCTGTTTGGATCATGCTAAGGCTTTGGTTCTTTTTTTTTTTTATATGCCAACCACTGGGCACAGAGGTATGTTGGAAACTGGACTGAGCAGTAGTTTTATTCTCAGCTCTAAATGAGTTCTCCAAAAGAAAGTAATGGGTGTGGGTAAATTTCAAATTTGATTAATATTCTAGCATGGATAAGAGTATCTGGAGTCCATTTTGTTGCTTGTTCTCAATTTTTTTTCAGCCCTGTAGTCTGGTTACATAATGTGAATTATAAGGCACATCCAATGGTCCACTAATAAGTAAACAGATAAAGAACTCAATAACTGACAGATAACTGAAAACAGCATTGTTGTAAGTTACGTCTTAAACCTCTGTCCCCTTGCAGCAGCACTTTTAGGGATAGAGTTGCTACAAAAACACTCCACCCAGGGCACACACAAAGATGTTTTCCAGCAGACTTTTGTTAGTAGAGGAGCAGGAAAGTGTAATTTTCTTTTTCTTTCTTGCCATTAAGTAAGATCCCTAAATAAGTTCTAGTTTCTTAAAGCTAATGGTAGCTAAGCTGAATGTATCCCATTCCTAAAAGTTTTTCCTGCTCATGTGTATGTAGTCATTTCAGCCAAAATTAAATAAATAAATATATAGGGAAAATAAATAAATGAGTAAAATAAATAAATAAATAAATAAATAATTGGCACCTTTATTCCCATTTCTATTCATTCATTTATACATTTGTTTTTTTCCCAGATTTACTTTTCCCTGGCCTTTTTTCATTTCAATATTTTCCTTTTTCATTTATCTTTTTCCACAGGTTTACTAAGCCTACCGGACCACGTAAACAACCGTCCGTCTTGTGCAGGAGGTGGACAGGCCTGCACAACTGGCGATGCAGTGTCTGTAGAGATGGCAGGGTCAGCCTGTGGCACAGTCGGCTCAGGCTGTGGACGTTGTAGAGCAGGTGGAGAAGTATCTCCAGACAAAGCAGGCATGCCCAACAGGTGGCGACGGTTGCGCCTCAAAGTCGCCCCCTGATGTGTCTCAACGATGTAGGATCTGGGAGTAGTACTGTCTCCAGCAACTACAGCAGGGGTTCCCCAGGTGTTCTGGTGATCCAACTTGGAGAGAATGGCGTCGCCTGGTTTCAGTGGTGGTAAAGGCTTCGTGCTGTGACGCTGATTGTTGTAGAATGCTTGTCTCCGTTTTTCGTTTGCATCCTTACTCCTAACCACTCGTAGATCAGGCCAGCGGGGTTGGAGATTTGACTCAAGTGTGGGGAGTGTCGTTTTGATCTTTCTTCCCATGAGTAATTCGGCAGGGCTGACACCTGTGGTGGGGCTCGGGGTAGAACGGTAGCACATGAGTGCAAGCAGAGGGTCTTTCTGTTTCAAGATTCTCTTTGCGATTTGCACCCCTCTCTCTGCCTGTCCATTTCCTTGAGGGTTATGTGGGCTCGAAGTGATGTGCTGAAAATCAAATTCATGAGCAAACTCCCGAAATTCTGCACAGGCAAACTGTGGCCCATTATCCGAAACAACTTGGTCCGGGCAGCCGAAGCGAGCAAAGAGTGTCTTTAGTTTAAGCACCACTTGTGATGCAGTTGTCGTTGGCATGTGGAGTATCTCAAGGAACCTGGAGAAGTAATCTGACACTACCAGGTAAGTGTGTTTGTTAAAGCCACACAGATCGATTGCAAGTCTTTCCCAGGGTCTGCCGGGTAGTGGGGTAGAGATGAGGGGCTCCTTACGCTGAGAATGCTTCATCTCTCGGCAAGTTTGACAGGATTCCACTTTCAGTTTAATGTCAGAAGAGATGCCAGGCCACCACACGGAAGTATGAGCCCGCTCTCTGCATTTGATCAGACCCTGATGTCCATCATGGATCCGATCTAGTATGTCACCTCTTAAAGTGGAAGGGACTAACATGCAACAGCCTCTTGTGATGACCCCACTGTATTCTGACAGTTCACTTTTGATTGTGTAATAGTCTCTGATGGCAATGGGGACATTTCCTATATATCCCGGCCAACCAGACCTAATATACTGCAGTACCCTGCTGTGGCCAAACGTATAGACTCTAGCTTTTGTGGAGTGGCTGGCATGCTACTGATAATGGCTGCAATGTAACACTCTACATCAAAATGGGTATCGCTCACCTCCGATGTGCACTGTAATGGGCTGCGGTTGAGTGTATCTGCCACAATGAGAGTCTTTCCTGGTGTGCACTCTGGAGTAGGTTTAAACCTCATGAGTCTCATCAAGAGTCTTTGGCAGTGTATGGGGACATTGTGTAAGTCCTTTTTATTCATCAGTGGCACCAAGGGCTTGTGGTCAGTGACCAGTTTGAAGCTCTCCAGCCTAACCAGATACTTTTCAAATCTCTCGCATGCCCAAACACAAGCCAGACATTCCTTTTCCATCTGGGCGTATCTGGTTTCAGCGTCAGACAAGTGGCGTGAACAGCAAGCAACTGGCTTCCAGTCCCCCTCGTGTTGCTGCAGCATCACACCTCCCATGCCATAGCTGCTGGTGTCTGCTGATACTGCTGTATGTCGATTCACGTCATAGAACTTTACAGGAGATGTGGACAGGATGTCTTTGATTTGCTGAAACGCCTCCTTCTGTGGGTGGTCCCACGTCCATGTAGTCTTAGATCTCAACAGTTCATACAGTGGCTGACCCACTGTTGACAGGTGTGGAATAAACTTCCCTAAGTATGAGAACATGCCGAGAACGCGTTTTAAATCTTGGACATTTTGTGGTTCTGGTAGCTCTCAAATTGCTTTTACTTTGTTGGGATTGGGTTTCACACCTGACTTGTCATTCACCTGGCCCAGGAAGTGAAGTTGGTTCTGTCTGAACACACACTTGTCTTTATTCAGCTTTAGGCCAGTTGACTCGATTCTTTGTTTAGCCGCTGATCATGCTGTTCTGCAGTGTTGCCATATACCAGTATATCATCCATGTCGATGGCAACTCCTTCGACATCGCTTAAGGTCTCTGCCATTTTCATCTGGAAGATTTCTGGGGCACTTGTAATGCCAAAAGGGAGACGTTTGAATGTGTATCGCCCAAAAGGTGTAATAAATGTGGTTAGTTTACTGCTTGTTGGGTGAAGAGGGATTTGCCAAAACCCTGACGCAGCATCCAGTGATGTAAACGTGGTGGCTCCGCTTAGCTTTGCAGTGATTTCTTCAGTGGTTAGGAGAACATATCTCTCTCTTTTTACTGCCTCGTTTAGCCTTTTCAGATCAACACAGATGCGCACCTTGCCATTTCGTCTTGGGACTGGCACCATAGGAGCGCACCAATCAGTTTGCTCTGTCTCCTTTTCGATTACACTATTCTCCTCCATGCGTTGCATTTCCTCTTATTTTCTCTATGAGAGGTAGGGGAACTCTGCGGGCCGTGTGTGCCACATATGGATCTGGGTTATCTTTTAGCTATATTTTTAAGGGCTCTGTCTTAAGAGTCCCATTTTCACCAAATGCATTGTGTACTTCCTCGATGCATTTAACTAGTCCCAATGTACATGCTGTGTCTCTGCCTAGCAGGCTGTTAGTTGTGTGACTATGGATCACATACACTGCGAATGAGTAGTGCTTTTCCTTGTATTTTGTACTGGCCTGAAACTTCCCCATACAGTTGAGCTGACCACCTGGGCTGTTCTTTGGAGGAATGTTTGACTGAATCAGTTTTTGCTCAGGGATTAATGTGTTAAATGTCTCCCTGTCCATGATGTTTAAATCTGCCCCTGTATCTATTTTAAAGGTAACAGGTGTTGCACCAATCAGAATTTATACAGACCATTGATCTCTCTCTCTATTAGCATCTGTGACTGCCCCAAGTAAGTATGGTGTTTGTGAAACTGTATCTGTCTCTGTCACTTCTCTGATTGATTTACTGTGGCACATTCTATCCCAGTGACCCACCTTTTTGCATTTGTTGCAGGTCGATCTCTTAGCTGGGCATTTATCTAGGTCTTTATGCTTTATTTTGCCACATCTTCCACATTTTGGATCTGCTGTTCGATCCCCACTTTCCTTCTTTTTGTCTTTCCATTGTGGACGTCCCCTGTATGATTTAGCTTGCGCAATCTCCTGTACTGCTGCGCACACCTCACCCTGCTGGGACACCTGCGTGGACACCTCCTCAGACTGGCGGACAGCTTGAATAGTTTGGGCTAACGTGAGTGTTGACTCTAGCTGTAGTTTACATGACAGCTCTTTATCGTTAATGCCCACTACTATGCGGTCTCTAATGTGCTCCTCTCTGTGTGTCCCAAAGTCACAATGTTCGGATAGGTCATACAAGTATCTGATAAATGTTTCGACATTCTCACCGATCCGCTGCACTCTGGTGGAAATATGCACGCTCGTGAATTATGTTCCTTTTGGGGTAGAAGTACTCGTATTTTCCTAACACGACATCAAATTTCTTTTGCTCATCCTCCTCCGCAAAAGTGAAAGCCTTAAAAAGGTTTTCAGCCTCCGGGCCCATGGCGTATATTAGAAAACTAACCTGGACTTCGCTGTCCTCTTTATTCAGTGTGGTAGCCAACCGAAAGCGTTTGAAACGTTGCTTCCAATCTTCCCATTCTGCCGGGCGGTCAAATGGAAAACTCTCTGGTGCGTTAAACTTGGCCATCCCACCACTGCCACCATGTAAAGTAACTGAATGTCCACACACATGTTCAGCTTTTACCAGAACTCTCTGACTTTTTAATGCTAGCTCAGAACCAACACAACTTCACATGAGGAGCAGGACCCGACAACAGAGATCACGCCGCTGGCATTACCATGACAACCCGCCTTATAGATTTGCATTTATTCTTTTTCCCCTTTTTCCAAGTTTTGGGGGGAAAAAAAACAATTAAAGAAAAATGAAA
>NW_015116393.1:0-18043 GCF_001443285.1 Poecilia latipinna | reverse complement strand
TTTATTTTTTACTCAGAGTTTATTTTTTTAGAGTTTATTTTTTACTCATTTATTTTTCCTATGTATTCATTCATTTAATTTTGGCTGAAATGGCTCTCCACATAATTTGGCCTCACCAACAAAACTCTTAAATATAAACCTTGGTCTTAAAGCATACATGGACTGTGATACTACTGCATTATTTTCTTGATTCCATCCTTTTTATATTTTTGCTGTTTTTACTTTTGATAGTTTATTAGTTTCATCCATCTTGTAACTCTCAGTTTGATCAAGTGTTTCTAGCTTGAGTTTGTTGATTAAAGTATTTAACTGTGTGGTAGAGTTTTAGTTGTTAATAAATTGGAGAGAAGCATTTGTATTGTGTGTTGATGGTGGCAGAAGTTTGCTCTGTATTTGGTGGTTGCCAACTTCAGCCCTGCTCCATTTGTCTCAGTCTTTAGATACTTCAGTAGTTAAAGTCTCTGCCCACTTATCAAAATAGTTCCACTAGACAGGATCCTAAAAACAGAATGTTCTGCCCATTCTGGAAACATAAAGTCAATCGGATTACAAAGCAAAGCCCTCTGAAAAAACATAAAACTGTGAGATTAAAGGTGATTACAAAAGTAAGATTAGATTTAGTCTGGTCATTCAGTGCTCAATAAACAGAAGACAAATCTAGTATGACCTATTTTGACAGGTATTGACAGTCTTTTAGGATCCCATCCTAAAAGCCAGTCAGGACATCTTGTCCCTTTAACAAGTTCTGGGTCTTCTTGGGGTAATCTCCCACTGGGACCTGCCTGGAAAACCTCCAATGTAAGGAACCCATGGGGAATTCTGGCCAGAGCATCTCTGAAACGCACCATAGCAAACTGGATACACAGGTCACCATCAGGTAACACAACTGTTATAAACACAAATGGTAACTGGGGAACATCGATTGAATGAAGAGGCATAAATAATGGGTGGGGGAGTTGAACATGTAACTGGTGAGATAAATTATTTGCAACAGAAGGAAAGAAGAAAGCTGGAGTGAAAGGAGATTGGCTGACTGTGCAAAATGACTGAATAAACACAAAAGCAAAACACGGGGAGCAGGGTAACACTGACTAAACAGTACATGACAAATCGTTTAACTGTGCATATTCAATCACAAGAATATATGGAAACAATACACAAGAACAATGAAAAACTCAATCCAAAGCCAAAGCTAACATATCATGGCATCGAAAATGAAGTAGTAATCATAAAATTCAACATTCTGTTGGATCTCTGTCTGTTTCTAAAACTCTGTCCACCTCACTTGGGCTTTGACCCAATCTTGTTCTCCTGTGTGAGTCTTCTTCTTATGAGTCAGCTCACACCTCAACTTTGATATTCTTATAATTTCAAATCAACTACTTGCTCTTGAAGACTTCAAACCCTCACAATGCTTTGTACTGCTGCCTGGATGTTTGATCTGCAATGCCCTTAGAAAACTATTTCACCCAACATGAGTTTCAAGAAGCAATGCAACTAATGCAGCAAACCTAAATCTTCAGAGACCTATTTTAATACAGAACCTTTGGATCAATACCTGCTGTTTTTCTCACACCTCACATGTAGAAATATTTTTTTCTTGGTTCCCTCGAGAATAAAATAGTCTCATCAGCAGTTTCATATTACTAATATAAAAGCAAGAAAAAAAAACAAAAAAAAAAACAACTAAAATTGGATCGTCCAGTGGTTCGACGTTTCAGCATAACTATGACATGAGACTGCCTTGATTTTCCTTCTGTGTCCTATGACCTTACACAAAGCTCTACTGGCAGCATCCCTGTCAGACAAGAAACATGCAGAAACAAAACAATCAAAACTAATCATTACAAACACTCAAGATTATGTGTGCTGAAACCAGAAACTATTTTTCTCTTTGTCTGATCAGGACAGTCTCATTCTGTGATGGCACCAGACGTCAAACAAAAATGGTTGATGATGAATATAAAGCTTCATATTGAAGCTAAGTTGTGGAAAAAAATCATCATACTATGAAACCATTACAAACATTTAATCAAGCAAAAATACCAGTGGATTCTCAAAGTAAAAGAAAATGTGCCATAAGATGTGGATTTAAAGTAATATCTAAATGCAAGAGTGGCAGAAGCGAAGAGTATATGATGAGTGTTTAATATAAAAATTGACAAAACTTATAAAATACAAGAAAGCCAGGGACAAAATGCTTACTTGATATGGTCATTTATAGGGGCGGATCTACTGGGGTGGCATAGGGTGGCAGCTGCCACCCCAAATGAGAGCCTTGCCACCCCTGTTGCCACCCCAACTGGCGACTATGAATTCAATAAATAGTTATGGAAAATCGGAGATTAAGCGCATGAATCTCTTTTTTCCGAGAACTTTTAATGCAACACAATGTAACCTGACACCTACTGCTGAGTAGGTGCGAGAGAAAGACAGTGTGTGAGGCAGCAGCATTGATATGAATATAAATTACTGGACTGGACATTACGTGACTTATCGTGCGCCATTGTTGTCCATCGAGTCAACATTATGGGTGGTCAGGAAAATACCACAGGCGCGCAAAGAATCTGAAAAATGGACGCAATATTTAGCGGTTAATTCAACCCTATGAATTAGATAACAACGGCTTCAGATTTCACAGGTGAGGAAAACGTTTTAATTTAAAGAAAACATTGAACAAGTGAGCAGTGGGTCAGTTATACTAGCCTAACTGCTGCTGGCCTGGTATTGACATCGATAACCTTAGCATGTGCTGCGCAGTTCGGTGTGTTTTGGTTCTGTTAGCACTAAACAACCCGCCCACCAAGACATCAGTAGAGCAGCTGTTTAAATCAGTTAATCAACCACCGCTGTGCTCAGGCGAAAACTTAATAATCACAATATAGACATTAAGCCTGACAACATAATGTAACAGACTGGATGTAATGTTTTAGTGTTTTTGCTACTTTTTTTGTGTGGGAAATGTTAGTTTTTGATGTTGATTCCCCTGATCGGTCATCTCTGCTCTATCTGCTCGTTGAGCTGTTGTCTGTCGGTTGCCATGGCAACGGGTAAAGCCGACACGCAGCGAGAAAAGGCAGAATAGAAGTGGTGTTTGGTTCTTCACCTGTTTATCAGCTGTATTGTGGCGCACTGTCTGCAGCCGCTGCAATTCCTAAAAACAAGCGACAAAAACTGAACTAATCATCAAACTACGGCTCCTACAGCATATTTTAAAAAAAAACGATTGACCAATATAAATAGAAATTCGCTCCTTCTTGGATCTTGACAGAACTAACAGAAACAAAATTGTTTATAGATTTGTATCACGGAGAATTTATCAATCAGTTTTCTCCTCTTTATTTTAAATCGTATTTAATAGATATATCTGATAACAAATTATGGTGCTACAAATACTTTTGTGACAGATTTCTGCTCGTCCTGCATTGGGATAAAATGGTTTTCTGGACACAATGACTCACATAGTGACTAATAGGCGCTGTCCAATCCAGTAATACATATCAATTAGCAGGAGTATGAAAGACATAAAAATAATTAACTATCCTACATTAACAAATTACATTTAATTGTCAGTGCTACATGAAGCTCATTTTGAAACAATGCAAGTTAAAAACAATATTTTGCAACAAGTAAATCAAGTAAATTAAGTCTAATGTTAGGTCTGTGTAAACTAAACGTGAGAATAAGACGTGTTATTTATTTATATATATATGTAGGACAGTGCTTGAATGTGTCGGCACATGTTACCAAGGTGTTGGATCTGCTCTTTGGGTTGTGGAACTTTGTAAAGTGTGTCCTTTGAAGGACGCCGTACTTGGCGTTCGCTACTGTGTGCTGGCAGTACAACGGTCAGTATTTGCTCTGAATTCTGAAGGTAGGCAATACTGACCGCCAGCTCCTCTATGTAGCCAAATGTTACTTTTGATGTTCAAGTGGTTAGTTTTGTATCATTTTGTCTTTTTCTTCTTTTTTGTCTATATGCTGTATCTGTAAATCAAAAAAAGAAATAACTGCGTTGATGAAACATGTTGACATGCAGTATTTGCTCTGAATTCTAAAGGCGAAGCCGCTGCGCTGTCGGGTGGTCCGAATAAACGGTCCCAACCACGATTTCAACCGCCGTGTGTGTCAGATTCCTGTCTCGTTTCCTTCCGACAAAAACCCTTAAGAACACACAACGCAGAGTCCAGGGAACAGCGAGGACTCATCTCGCACGGACAGGGTTATATATCTATATATATATATATATATGTATATATATATATATATATATATATATGTGTGTGTGTGTGTATGTATATATTGGCATATGCTGCCACCCCTGAAAAAATCCCTGCTCCCCTATTGCCACCCCATAAATATTTTTCTAGATCCGCCCCTGGTCATTTAAATGTCCAATGCATGAGTTCTTAACAAAAACAATCAGAGCACCTATTGATCTGTCTTAACATAGACTTTTGACTGAAACCTGGTTGACACCATCTTTACCTGACGCTGCTGTAACAATGTCTGGTTACAGGTTAAAGGTTGGGGAGATAATCCTGCTTAGTGATTTTAATATGAACTGGAATTAAAAGAAGAAAAAAATAAGAAAACATACAGTGGATGTCTTCAACTTTACACAATTGTAGAAAAGCCAAATACATGGACCACTAGTTTACAAACAAAGCTGACATAATCACCAAGACCCATTTTCTAACCAGTTTATTAAAACAGTTATTTTTTGCAAGAAAGCCCAGTGAACATTCGTCTAATGCAGGAGTGGGCAATCCTGGTCCTCGAGGGCCGGTGTCCTGCAACTCTTAGATTTCTCCCTGGTCCAACACACCTGGATCCAGTAGCTGAATCACCTCCTAAGTGCAGTCAGGTTCTCCAGAGTCCTGCTAATGACCTCATTATTTGACACAGGTGTGTTGAAGTAGAGATGCACCTAAAAGTTGCAGGAGACCGGCCCTCGAGGCCTGGAGTTGCCCACCTCTGGTCTAATGCATTTGAAACTTCATTCAGTAAAACTGTACGCTACATACTTTATTTCTTAAATTTCTACAGCATAACCCAAAACTAACTGTATAAATCTGATGATATTGTCCCTTTTGAGAATTGATAGATGTAGTGATTCCTTTTCAAGTAAAGTAGTAATAATAATAATAATGCCCTTCAAGGGGAAGAGTCAGTAAATCCTCACTGCTAGTCTAGCAGCATTAAGGTTGCTGCCATGACAGGTACCGACAACCTTGGGGTGACAGCTCTGATAATCCACATCAATATCAATTCATGTTATTTAACCTTAATTTGAGTAGGTGAGTTATTAAGAGCAAAATTTTATTTACATAACCGATCTGGCAGGTAAGGAAGACAATGGAACAAGGCCCACTCTGACACATTTTTTATTTATTTATTTTTCATACAGAGGTCTCTATTCCCTCACCTCTCCCAGGACCTGTTAGAATCTCTCCCAGAGGACGGAGCTGAAGCTCAGTCTGATGAGCTTCAGCTCATTCCCAGCTTTATGTACAAACAGCTGCTTTGATTTGAATGAATAAATCAAAAATGAAGTTAGGTAAGCACTCAAGTAAAAACAGCTAAATTATTTTTTCTTAATTTTTTTTTTTTCATGTTTTTTGTTCATTTAAAAATATAACAGATTCATACTGTAAGTTAGGCATATAGGAGTTTGTGAAACCAACAAGACCAATGACTGGAACCCAGATTTTTATAGTAATATTTTTCTAAAATTTTCTGAGTAGCCTGTGAGCAATAAAAGCCATAGCGCAGGGGTATTGAAGTTGTAGCTTTAAGTAGCTGGCTATTAAGCAGCCTTTGTGTGTAATCATTCTCAATGTGTCTGAATTTGACCACTGGACAGAAACATAGTTGATGGAGCTGCAGGAGCACATTAGAAAACATGGGTATTCTTAACTGTCTATGCAGAGAGGTGCCATTTGAATAGCACTTGGGGTAATTATGGTTGGCAGCTCATCCTCCGTCAGCTTTGCTGCTGATTCTGTCTCCTTTTTTCAATTTCCTGCCTCGTTGAGGATGCCAGTAGAGATCTGGAGAGGCCAAGGCCTGTAAAGCAGTGCAGCAAGGCAAATTACAAATGTGTTTGGAAAAAGGAAACGAATGGAAGCTACTGTCTTAGTTTACCTTATGAGTGAAAATAACACAGAGAAAATACCAGGTAAAAAGCTGTGGATAAAATGAATTGGCAATACATGTTGAAGGTAAATGCAGGGACAGTTATGACACTTGAGTTTATTCACACAATGCATACACAAGGTAACCCTAAATCTTTTACAGATTACAAATTATGATAATAATGGACAGTATTTACCAACTACTCTAGTACTACACAGAAGTTTTAGTTCCTAAACTATATTACTACTAATTTTTTCCTAAGCTTCTTACCTGCCCACAAGGGTTTTTCAGGGCCTTCTGCAGACAAACATAAATCCAAGGTTTTTTTGATAGTAGTTAGCCCTAAAAAAGGCAAAAAAAAAAGTCTAGATTTTCCCTCAGAAGGTCATTCCTACTCACATATAGGAGGGTTCAGCTCTGACAGAACTGTTTCTCTTTTCTTCATTGCTGCCCGTTCTTCAGAGATATGCTGCTTGCAGAGCCACAAAATCATGGTAATTCAGCTCCAGTATATACATACCCATACATGGATATATTGCCAATCACCCTCACACATACAGAAAGTCACACCAATTCACCTAACATAAGCGGAACACTCCATCAGCCCCGACGAGAACTGGGCACTGCCCAAAAGATCCCAGATCAGATCAGTTCCAGAGTGTTGAGAAACAATGAAATGTTGTGATCGGTTGTCTTATTTAGACAAGAAATGCCTGATCAACTCAACATGTTGTCAGGACTCAACTCAAGATGCATATAATGAGTCTTCCCTCATTTCTTGTCCTCTCCTTTTCCACATTGCACCAAAATTAGCTTGTATTGAACAAGAGACGACTGAATTATGAGCCTCAGTCACATACATTATACAGTACAATAAGAGTCTCCAGTTTAGAAACCTTTTAAAAACTGTCTGTTTTACACAAATGTCATGTAGATGGGAGGTAAAAGAAGATAGATCAAAATATATTTTGAAAATTATAAATGTGTGTGGATGGGGTTTAAGTTCTTCATCTACTGTGATTACAGAATCTCAAAACTAAATTTATTTTCACTGAAGAAGTTCTAAACCTTTTTGGACACTGATAACTAACAGCCCTGATACTTCAAATAGTGTATTTTTCTGATGTGGGAAGGTTTACTTTGAACTTTTTACAGTCTTCACTTCCCATTTTATTTAGATTAGCCCATAACACTCAATTTGTAATACGCCTCATTTAAAAGTCATTACTGGTTTTGTCTACTTGATTAAATCTGCATGGTTTTGATTTAGTGGCTGATTTCACTCAGAGTGGTACTAGAGAGTGCACATAGAGGAGGGACTGCACATGTGTCATAGATCTCACTGTCTGCAGTGGAGACACAGCTCAACATTGCATTTTTCTGGTTGAATCGCATCAATGATCTCCATCCCTCCAATTCATCCATTATCTGTACACACAGATTCTTGAGAGGGGCGGGAGGCGTTAGAACATATCTCCGGTGGTCAGGGGCGCGGTATGGGGGGTGGAAGTAATGACAATTCTAGGGGCCCTGACCGACAGGGGGCCCTCCACAATTTATTTATTTATTTATTGTTCATAGAAATAAAAATTAAAAAAAAGGGGGCCCTGTCAATTACAAAATTAATGATATAGCATTTCGAAGATTGTTTTTAGAAGTAAAAATTTAATGTTCCCACTCCCAGACCAAAAATCACACATCCATATTTGCCCTGAACCCCCCCTGCATGAAATGGTTCGTTTCTGCTTGGAGCGCTTGAGAGTGACTGTTCAGCAGCAGACAGTAGGAAACAAGAACGACTGTGGCAGTTAATATGTTGCTAAGAAGTTAGAAAATCAGGTTTTCAAAAAAAAGAGAGGGAGAGAGAGAAAAAGGCAAGCGTCAATTTATAACCCGGTTTTTGTCCAAGAGGTGAGTAGACTGTGTGAGATTATCAACCATTTAGCATAGTTAGCGTAGCTACAGACTACTGTTTGCCTCCTTTTCACTAGGATTTAGTTAATTAAGGAAAACAATTACCAACATATTCATATATTTAACTTGTCCCTTGTACCTTTTACCAGAGATGAGTCAGTCAGCAGCAGCTCTAACCCACGTCCCTCCTCACCTGTTCTCTCCTAAGTGAAATTAAAGCTGCAGTATGTAACTTTTATTAAAAAATTTTTTTTCCACATATTTGTTAAAACTGTCATTATGTTATGAAAGTATGTATGAGCGATAATCTATGAAAAATCTATTTCTTCCTCTTTCTCCCAGTGCTCTCTAAAAACAACTAGTCAGTGGCAGGAAAGTTCTAGTGCTGTCAGTCACAATCTCATATGACTCATCCTTCCTCCCCCTTGCTCTGTGCTATTCTGTAGCTAGCATAGCCTGTTGTAAATGCTGAGTCTAGTAAGCATAGCTACCAGCGATGGCAGATGAACAATTTTCCTGTAACAATAAGTTGTTTCTCCACCATTAGCATATTTAGCAGTGAGTGAATGAAGTTGATTGACAGCACTAAGAGCGTCCTGTTGGTTCTGATTTATTGTTTTTTTGGTCAGAATGGTGCATTTCTTTAGCTAGCAATAGTAGTTCAGGGATGAGGTGGAGGAGATTGATTGTTTTCACAGATTATCTGTCTCATAACAAACTGCTATGACATTGTGACAGCTTTAACAAATATGGACAAAACATATTTTTTATTAAAGTTATGTACTGCAGCTTGAATAAAATGCAACTAAATAGCATTTTTTGAGAAGTCTGGATTGCTTTATATTTTGCATGTTGCCTATGACTGTTGCTCACGGGGAGACATTTCAGTAATCTAAAACTAATAGAAAACATTTAAGCAACCTACTTGCATACTGTATGCAGACTATGCATGCTGAATTTTACTCTTGTATGTAAAATTCATGAGCAGTAAATATTGTACTAGTTATCAGTATTGGACCAAAGAAAGCAAGGCAGTTGCAAGTCTCTGAAATTGTGATGCTTTTGATGGGTCAGACAGACTCAAGAAATTGTAACTGAAGCTGCATGAGGGGCGGCCCAATTTAATTTTTTGTCAAGGGGCCCAAGATTCTTGACTTAGAAATTAATAATTATCACAAAGGCCAGAGGACTCTGGTTAGCTGATTTTAAAAGTAAAATTATGAAATTGTCATTAACTTTTATTCAGATCTGGGTTATTTGGGGTTTTTCTGGGTTTGCAGTTTGGTTAATATCTTAACTGTTTTCTTCTTTCTTATTTTGATTGGATTAGTCTTGGTTTTGTTTTACTTTAGTTAAGTCTATTCTTAGTTATTTTAGTTTGATTATGTTTCAGCATGTGAATCTGTGAGTGAATGACTGAATGTAGTGTGAGCTCCTGTAGACTTGAAAAAGTACATAGTAGTAAAATACTGCAAATGTTTTTAAAGCAATATTCAACAACAAGCTTGCACTTGTTTTCTAGATATTCTACTGCCAAAGTTAAAACAGTTGATTCAAATCCTCATTTGAATTTCATGATATTACTTAAGTAAATGTAAATAAGTGCAGTAAAGTCTTTTTTCCCCAAGACGTTACTTAGCCCTGGACGGTTGCCCATGTCGCCCATATCAGAAATCGTCACTGCAGACAAAACTTTAGCATGCATTTAATTTGTCCAACATGTTTTGAGAGGGTGATCTTTAAAAGCTTGGCTATTTTGGGAAGTTTTTGGTAGGTAACAAATGAGAGATGGACTTCACTACCGTATTTTTCTGCACTATAAGGCACACCGGATTATAAGGCGCACCTTCAATGAATGGCCTATTTTAAAACTTTTTTTCATATAAAAGGCGCACCACATTATAAGGCGCATAGAATAGACGCTACAGTAGAGGCTGGAGTTACGTTATGCATCCACTAGAAGGAGCTGCACTAAAGCAAATGTCAACAAAACAGTCCGACTCCAGTCAGCGAGGAGAGCCTTCCGTGACTGGACCGGGGCATAGCCGGACGATGGTCACCATTCTCCGTTCACGCACAGCATGTTCGTGGAGAACGTGGTGCTAAATGACCTGCAGACGACCTGATTCTAGACGGTCGGTAGGTAGATAGGTCAGTCAAACTTTATTAATAGATTACAAACTAGCGTTCTGACAACTATCCCAGCATGCACCGCGCACTTCTTCTTCTACGGGGAAAATGAAGTCAGCGGCTGCTTACCGTAGTTGCTAGACCTGTTGTGGCTCAATATTGGTCCAATTATAAGGCGCACCACATTATAAAGCGCACTGTCGGCTTTTGAGGAAATTGAAGGTTTTTAGGTGTGCCTTATAGTACCGAAAATACGGTATTAGTCATATGAATAAACTGTGATAAAATTACGTGTGTATAAAAATTATCGTTATTTGAAATAGAATGTATGCAACGACCTACTATAACTCTTTAAATAGTGACTTTTGCAAGAGAGCACAAACTCATTTATGTGAAATGTGACATTTGTGTGTACCTCTGCCTCATTTGCTTTTTGAAATACCTTTCATAAATGAAAATAAAAAGGGCAACTTTCACAGCTCCTTGAGATGAAAAAGTGCCTCTTTCCAAACCCTGCACAGAAAACAAACAATTACATTCTTGACTGCGTTTATTTACTACATGATTGAGCAATGCAGGCAGACATGCGCAGGCAGATTAATTAACTAGCGCCTGAAAACCTTTATTCTTAAAGCATTGTCACATTGATGGATGGCTGATTATAGTCAGTGAGATGGCTATCAGTACACAAACAAATATCAGACAGAATAACAAAAAAGTACAACACAAAGAGAGGAGGAAGAAAACATAAATTCAGGTGTTTTTTAACTGACCAAGAAAACCATTTTTGATGATGGGCACTGCTGGGCATGAAGAAGAAAAAACATGTAATTGGGAACAGAGAAGGAGGCCGTAAGTGCAACTTATCATGCCAGCAGCAGCTCAAATTACCTGCCTTGTGCGTCTTTTGATGAGGTTTCTCATTAGGGGTCTATACAGCCCAGACTTTGGAAATATCACAGAATTAATTAAAATGATAGGAATGAAGAAAGTAGGCTGCAAATAACAGGGTGGGAGAGGGCCTGCATAATCATTGTTCTGATCAGAGCACTATTGTCTGTACATGAATGTGCCTGCTGACTGCAGCCAGTGGCTCACCAGTGTTTATCTAGAATCCTGGGCTAGCTTGCTTCCAGCATGTATCCACTGATAGAGCATTCAGCTTCCATTTACTATGAAGAGGCTCAAAGCTTCATTTATGCCTGTGTTTGAGCAGGTGATGATGGGCCACAGCTTTAGCCAGTATGAATCAGTTTAACTGTAGGATGAACCATATAGGAACAGTTGGTTTATTTTTCTACTTTCACTACGTCTTGCAAAACATTTGAACCCCCTTATACTTAATTACATTTCCTTAGACGCCAAGGCTTGTAATTGGCTTTGTAACTATTTCCAAATGAAGAGATGTCAATTTCTTTTGTTTCACATATGTTCTCGAATTTCTTTAGGCCTGTGCATAATTAGTTGCTTTTTGAAATCTTTCAAACTCTTTAATGTTTCAGCATTTATAAGGCTTTCAGAGTTCAGCAAACCACAGTTGGAGCCAGAAAACATAACAGTCACAAATTTTTCCTGGAACTTTCAGCAGCAAAGGAAGTTATGCTTGATTTGGAGATCTGTTTTTTCTTAATAAAGGAAATTGTCATTTAAGTGCAGATTTACACTGTTAATTGCAACATTGCATTTAATTGAAAAATGAAATGTGAAAAATGTGACTGGATATGACACTTAAATTAACTCTAATAAATGTTTGGATGTATGGTGGGCAGTGTTGCTATAGTTACCTTTAGAAAGTAATCCAGCTGATGAGTTGGACATTGGCCGGGCCCTGTTAAACCACTCACCAAACACGCTTTGACTCCATATAGAAAAATAACCATGGGTAGCAATCACAGCATTGACAAAGTGATTAACATGGGCTTACCTGAGACAGTACCAACTCTACTCCCGTTGTTGACCCATCGCCATGGAAACCTCCTATTACTTACCAAAGAACAAGAAAAAGTAAACAAATGCTCTTCCAACAGTCAGGAGCCTTTAAAGTGACAGTACAGACATTGGTTGAATATCAACCCTGTAAATGTCTATTAACCTGAAGGACGACATCCCGGTTCAAAGAGCCCACTCATTATTCCAAAAAGTGAAAGATTACAAACTTTCACTTTGAAAGTTTGTAACTTTAAAAGGCTGTTAAAAGGCTGAATAATAAAATCAATGTCTCCACACACTGCTCCAGTTCATGTGTCTGGATGAATGATGGCAGTTTGTGTCTTTGTATTAGAACAAAAACTACTCAACAAAAAAAAATTGTCTGATCAACATCCATCACCAAGGAGGATACAGGACCTGACAGACACTTTGTGTTATTACACCTGGTTTTGTCAAGGGAAGGCTTACCATCAAGGTTTTGTTTCTGAAGGTTCCTGACAGTTTACTACCTTCACGATGCCCTGGAGCCTCAATGAATGGGTCTGTATCTCATTTGGACTAACAAACGCCCCTGCAGCATTCCAAAGGAGCATGGAGGAAATGCTGGGGCTTCTCAGAGATGAATGTTGGCTCTCCTAATTGGATGATATACTATGTGTACAGCAACATGGGGTAAGGTTTAAGCCAGAGAAGTGTGAGCTTTTAAAAGCGAAGTAAGGTATGCGGGGTGGATAGTAGCAACTTGTACTGGCTGTCAAATACAAGAATTTGGCCCTGCAGCAGCTACATAATGAGATGTGTCATGTGGGAACAGAAAGAGTACCATATTCCACCTTGCAAGGAAGATATTTTCCCTTTATGGCCATATGCATTGAAACCTATATCACCAGAAATGTCCAGGCATCATGTCAAGAAAACCAGTAAGTAAGAAGAAAAGTGACATATGCACAAAGAATAAAATGTGCTGCACACAGCCAGAGAACAGAGTTTCAGTCCAGAACCTAAGAGAACGTGGAGGACTGGACAAGTTAAGATCCTACAGGGGAAAGAGTATTTACATAGTTAAAGAGCAACTTGCAGAAAACCCAGTTTGTGAAGACACTGACATTGCAACGCAATTTCCTACTGTCAGTAAGTTTCCTGTTGAAATAAAATAAATCCACCTCATGTTTAAAGTATGTGTGGTACCATACAGACAAGACAAAGCTGACACACCAGAAGAAACATAGACAAACAAAGACAAACGGATCAAAGAGACTCAGAAAATGATTTGGATGAAGGTGATGGCTCAGGTTATTGAGTATATCTGCCGAAAGGACAGCACAAAAACCTGCCAGAGATGAACAACACACATCCTACTGTTGACTTAGTGGATGGACAGCCAACTTCACAACACATATGTACAACAGACACAATCTCACACATGAAAACATGTACCCGTTTATTCAGATATTCAGAATAAGCTATAGACTTGTTGAAAGTGGACTGGGTAAATCAATGTTCTTTGGATCTCAGGAGCCACTGTTTGTTTTGTCAGGGGGTGTGCAACACACACAGAGGTATGATCACAGTTTTGTTTTATTGATAATTTGGTAGAATTAAAATGGGGTAAGGAATGTGGAGTTAGGATGTTGTAATGTGGTACAGCGCTTCTTTTAAACAGACGGAAAATAAAACATAGAGCTGACTTCCCATCATAATATTTTCCTCTAAGTCCCAGAATCATTCAGCCCTGTTAATGACAAGTTATTTTTGTTGGACCATCAAAAACCTTATTCTCCTTGTGTAGATAACAAATAGAACTGGTTCTTAGCTCTGAACCAGCACTAAATATGCTAAGGTGGAAACTGAATTTTAATTACTTGAGATGATAAAAAGGCAGAGAGAAACTTTGAGATGTCTACCCAAGCAGTTTTCATAAATTAGACAGTTTTTTATCAGCTACCTTTCAGATTTAGATGAGATTCACATTGTATTTATATACCTTCCATAATCCTGCTGTCTTGTGCCATGTACAGAAAAACACAAAATCCTTCATTCTGTTGTCTTTGATAGTTTCTCTACCCTGCATTCTCTCCACTGGCAGGGTTCTAAATTAATTAACTACTGCCTAAAAATCGTGGTAGTCAGAATATTGTGATTCAATATCAGATTGAAGGTTTGTTCCATAGTAGTGGAGCATAAAAATGGAATGATGCTTCTCCATATCTAGTTCTGGGGATGTAGAGTAGTCTTGAACCAGAAGACCTGAGAGGTCTGGAAGGTTGATACAACAGGTTTATAATGTATTTATAATGTATCTTGTTTGTAAGTCATTCAGTAATTTATACACTATCAACATTATTTTAAAGGCTATTCTCTGAGCTATAAGAAGCCAAAATAAGGACTTTAGAACTGAACCAGCCTGGCTTTAGTGAGAACCCAAGCAGCAGCGTTTTGGTAAGTATTGCTGAGAAGATATGTTTCTTCTCAGAAAGAAGAAACATGTTTAGCCATTGCAGCCTCATTTGTTTTATACATTTCTGATGCTAGAGATTACATCTGATGTGGTGCTATAAGTGAATGTTTAAGTAAAACTCTGTGTTTCTTTGTTTAGTTCCAACGGTGTCTAATGTTGAATGCAACAGAGAGCTAATAAGATCTAAAACATTTTATGGAGTGTGGCCATTATTTTGCTGGACATGTGCAAATGTAATTTTTAATTTTAGCATTACCCAGGCTTGAAGATAATTACTACCTAATCCTACAGTGAGTAAGGAGACAGGTTCTGTGCCAAGTAAAAATAATAAGAAAAGAAGACTTAGAGACTTAGACTTATTTTATTGTAATTGCACAAAGAAACATATGTAAAATTGGCAATGAAATGTCATTGCCTGGCCACCGGAGCATACACAAAAACACAACTGTGCCTATAATTAAATAATATACAAATAATAATTACTATTTTCAAACAGTCTCAGAGAGTCTTCATGATGGGATTGTTGAGCAATCTGATGGCCAGTGGGAGACTACTATTTCTGAGTCTGGCTGTTCTGCAGCGGATGCTACGGACTCTCCTCCCAGACAGCAAGTGGATGAACAGACCATGGAGAGGATGGGTGGAATCAGAGAGGATCTGGTTTGCTCTGGCTAAGCAGCGCCTGTGTGCAATGTTCTGGATAGAGGGGAGTGGAGCCCCAACGATCCTCTCTACTGTCTTCACCACTCTTCGCAGAGACTTCCAGTCTGACACCTTGCAGCTTCCAGACCAGATGGAGATACTGCTGGTCAGCAGGCTCTCAATGGTTCCTCTGTAGAAGGTGGAGAGAATGGAAGGGGGGAGTGAAGCTCTTCTCATTCGTCTCAGAAAGTGCAGGCGCTGCTGTGCTTTTTTTCACCAGTGAAGAGATGTGAGTTGTCTAGCGGAGGTTGTCTGTAATGTGCACCCTCAGGAACTTAGTGCTGCTTGACGATCTCCACTGTTTTGTTGTTGATGAGGAGTGGTGTGTGGTTGGGTCAAGACCTCCTGAAGTCGACAATGATCTCTTTTATTTTGTCGACGTTCAGGAACAGGTTGTTTATTCTGCACCAGTCCACAAGATGTTGTACCTCTTTTCTGTAGTTCACTTCATTGTCGTCCAAAATGAGTCCCATAATTGTTGTGTCATTTGCATATTTCATGATGTGGTTGGTGTTAAACCTGGGACGACAGTTGTGGGTCATCAGGGTAAACAGCAGGGGGCTCAGGACACAGCCCTGGGGGGAACCATTGTTTAAAGAAATTATATTGGAGGTGTTATTACCCACACGGAGAGACTGAGTTCTGTCTGTAAGGAAGTCCAACAGCCAGTTGCACAGTGAAGTATTGAAGCCCAGGGGGACCAGCTTGCATACCAAGTCCTGGGGGATGATCGTATTGAAAGCTGAGCTTAAGTCCAAAAACAGCATCCGTACGTGGGTGTTTCTACTCTCCAGGTGTACCAGGCTCAGATGAAGAGCAGTGGAGATGGGATCCTCAGTTGAGCGCTTAGATTTGTATGCAAATTGGAAAGGGTCAAATGACGGAGGCAGTATAGAGATTATATGACCCTTAACCACTCTCTCAAAGCACTTTATGATGATAGATGTTAATGCAATGGGTCGAAAGTCATTAAGACATGTGCTGGTTGGTTTTTTTGGGCACTGGAATAATAGCTGACTTAAAACATGAGGGGACAATGGCCTGATACAGAGATGTATTGAAGATGTCCATGAGCACATGGGCTAGCTGGTCTGCACACTCTTTGATCAGTCTTGCTGGAATGTTGTCAGGACCTGCAGCTTTTCGGATGTTAACATTTCTCGGGGATTTTCGCACAGCAGATGTTTCGAGCCTGAGAGCCTGTTCATCAGGATGAGGGGTAGCTTTCCTTGCAGGGGTTTTATTTAGGGCTTCAAATCTTCCAAAGAAGTTGCTGAGCTCATTAAGGAAGTTAATGTCATCTTGGCAGGATGAAAATGTGGTTTTATAATCAGTGATAGATTGGATGCCCTGCCACAGTTGTCTGGTGTTGCTGGCATCATGAAAGCAACCTTGAATCTTTTGACTGTAGGCATGTTTTGCTGCCTGGATGGTACGGTTTAGATTGGCCCTCGGTGATCTGAGTGCAACAATGTCACCAGATTTGAAGGCAGCATTATGTTCCCTCAGTCTAGAAAACACCTTAATCATCCAAGGTTTCTGGTTGGCCCGTGTGACAAATTAAAGTAAGTAATTCTGATCTGAAGATGCTCTACTGCTGCAGTGTTGTCTCCAATGCCTTGGAAGTTACTTTTTATAGGAGGCTAAATAAAGTATGACCACAGAAGAAAATATTTTATACATTTAGCACTGTAAATGGCAACTGGAGTATCACATCATGTGGCGCTGTGCATACCTAAAGCAGGTAAACACCACAACATCAAATCAAAATCAAATTGTATTTGTATAGCTCTTTTCAAATGGCTTTACATCATAAAAACACAAAATTCAAGAACACAGTCAACATTTGAAACATTACATTTAGTTAAGTGCCATCATTAATTTTTCATTCATTATGTTTTAAAAGCAAAAGTTTTAATCTAGGTTTAAAGGAACTCAGTGTATCAGCTGGTTTGGAGTTTTCTGGAAGTTTGTTGCAAATTTGTGGTGCAAAGAAGCTGAATGCTGCTTCTCCATGTTGCCTGGAAGTTTGATACAACAATAGATCTTTGACGTATTGTGGTGCTAAACCGTTCAGTGATTTATAAACTAACAGAAGTAACAACTAACATGGGTGAAATATTTACGAATGGAACCTCAAGTACTGACCCTTCACAACTACGTCACCTAATCAAGTTGAGGCGATATGACAGATGTAAAAAATGACAGATGGAAGCACTGAGTGCAGAGACAGCAACTGTTTTTCCAAGTTGTTTTTGCCAGTAGAGAGAAACTTGTTCAAGTCGAGCTAATTTGTCTGTGGAAATAGCACAACTAGTTTGGAGGTCAGGCAGCGGTATTTACAAAAGGTAGAAGTAGCTAGCCAGCTTAGAAATGAACCCTTACCTTCTTCCTCCTGACATGTTTGTTGATTTGATCAAATCCCCCACTTTGCATAAATTCAAGAAACATAATCTAGACCAATAATAGTGTTTCTGCTTAAATGACTGCACAGCACTCTGGCCATTTTTACAGTGTAATCAAGAATAAAATAAAAGTGATATTAGATTACCAACTATGGAGTGAAAATTGTCTCAAAATATCTGTGCGTGTGTAAAATGATTTGTGCGTGTGTAAAAAGATTTGTGTGTGTAAAATGATTTATGTATGTGTAAAAAGATTTGTGTGTTTGTAAAATGATTTGTGCTTGTGTAAAAAGATGTGTGTGTGTAAAATGATTTGTGCGTGTGTAAAAAGATTTGTGTGTTTGTAAAATGATTTGTGCTTGTGTAA
>NW_015116392.1:41038-48187 GCF_001443285.1 Poecilia latipinna | reverse complement strand
TTTGAATTGATATTTTCTGTCTAGTATTCACTACCTAATGTATACATAATCACAATATAACACTTTGACAGTTTTGAATTATGTTCCTTAAAATTAACGAACTTATGTAAAAACTAAAACTAAACAATGTTAAACTAATAAAAACTAGCAAACTCATTCTAAAAACTAACTGAATTAGACAAACAAAAAGTCACAATGAAATAAAACTAATCTGCAATGACAAACCCAAAACTATTCTAACCCTGATCCATAGCTCTTATGTAAAATGGCCGTCTGCAATTTCCCCAAAATGCCACATATGAAGATACTCCCAAGTGTAAGGAGCTTGTTGCTCCAACACCTGAAGTATTGCAGTGTTACTGCCATGATTTTTTATTACTGATCACATAAATAAGTTTATTCACATGTGATTTTAATTTCACTTCTTATTTAATGGAAACACAGCAATTGTAAAGATGTGGGGGCTTAGGGGGTGTGACATTAACAGAATTTAGACAAAGATTTGCACACATTTGTACTAGAAACGCAGTTACTGACTACAACAACAAAAAACATTCTCCAGCACTCTTTCTTCAATATTGCAGACCAACAATCATAGCAGTTGCAATACTGTAAGCGAGAAGTTGGAATTAAGCAACAAGATGAACTTGTCCATTGAAATTTGTCCGTATTTCCAGATTATAATTTTTTTTTTAAGTAGTAGTGCTTTGACGGAAAAACATAGGAAAAATATTTAGAAAAATTAAAACATTTTTAAACTTCTTGCAGAGGGCTCGAAGATCTTCTGATTGACATTTGCTTTTCTGTCGCGCTAGTGACCCTCCAGCTGTTGCACTAAATAAAACCTGCTCTCTTTGTGTCTCAGCAGCTCTTAATGAATGTCAGAACTTCGCACGTTTTTTGGTGAAAATGTCAACATTTTAATTGAGCCGAGAAAGGCGCACACACCTGCAGGCAGAAAACATGTATTTGAGGAAAACACTCAGAAGCACAGCTGTCTAATGAGTCTGCGGTGTCGTTCACACAGACCTAAAGGCCAAAGATGTTATTTACCCAAATGGAGGCTGAAAACCTGACCGGGCACTTTGCGTCGCTCCCCATCTTGCTCTTAAAGGAAATGAAGAACATGACATTTGCAGGCAGCCAAAATCAGTTTCTAATTGTCATGTTTCGTTGTTGCAAAGCAGAAAATGAGACACAAGATAAATACGACACACACACACACACACACAGTTGTGTTTTCGTATCTTCTGGTGACTTTTCATCGACTTCTATTCATTTTCTACTGCCTAACACCTACCCTACCCCTAACCATTACAGACTTAACCCTAACCAAAAGTCAATTCACACCTTCCTCCTAAACCCAGCCCCTAACCCAAAAATGGCATTTCCCCTCATGTGGCCCAAGAAAATGTCCCCACAAGGATATAAAAACCTGGTACACACACACACACACACACACACACACACACACACACACACACACACACGCCAGTATGGTTGTAAACTCCCTGAAAGATTTGTATATAATTAGAGTGGATGTGAGACTTTGGTGGAAATCAAAGTACCCAGGGTCTGGGTGTGCTAGATAAGCGCTGATCCAACCACCTTACTGTCTTCACACTTCCAGCCCATCAGTACAAACGCCACAAAAACAGAAAGAAGAAGAAACTGCTGCTGGAGACCCAACGTATCATCTCATTGGATTTTATTATTTTATGAAATATAGAGAGTTAATGAGAGTTTGTGAACAATCATGCGATGCTGATATGGTGTCAAACAAGAGCGTTTTTATCTTTTTATATATAGATGATACAGAGGATCAGGTTATTTTATATAGTACTTTATATAACTAAGTAGACAACAAAAAGCAGATCCCACTCATCAGAATGGAAGAAAACTGTTCATGTAGCTGATTCTTGTTCTGTTTCATTTTAAACAGAAAAACATGTCTAGGTGTAAACATAGAAGCGTTTTGTTAGTTACTAATGAATCCAGTGTGTAAAACAGCAGGTACACACCACTGAAGAATAAAGAACAAAAAAACCAGCTCCATCAACAAAGGCATTCATAACTATATATTAAGAGTATTCAATATGACTGAAAAACCTTTCATGACATAGCCATTTCATATCAGTCAATACTGATCATTATCGATTAGTTTTCAGTTTTAAATATCCTGCCAAACTAGCGACATGACCTTTCCTCTTTTATCCACAATTTCCTCTTGAATTGAATTGAATTAATTCACGTTTTGGTCAAATTAATTTGTCAAATTAGCTATGCATAGAGTCAACTATCCACATTTCCACTGTGTAAAATCTGACATAATTCCATCATTAGGAGAAGACATATTCTGCCTCACAGACTGCTGGAATAAAGCTAAATTATTTTATGGCAGTTGTGAACTCATAGCCTGGTGATCAGTGACCCGTCTCACCCATTTTACTGACATTAATGCTTTTTCGTACAATAGAAGGGACTCTAAATGCTCTGTATTAAGCCTGTACTGGCATTCGGGGTATTTTTTCCTCTTCTGTTTTTCTTGTTCAAAATGCAAATAAAAATAATTCAACAACAAAACTAAAGAAATTCAGGAGGATTTAAGTCAAATGGGGTTTTAAAATTCAGTGTTTTTGTTTCAAATATTTAGCAAAAAGACATTTATATTGATAATGTTGTCCACTTCTTAGAGCAGAAGGTCTTGGATCCTGTTATAGTGTTTGTCTGTTAATTAGTTATTTCTTGTGTACAATTTTTCTTGCGTTTCTTTTAATAGAACTATATGTTCTTTCCTGTCGGTTGTAGAGTGAGATGTTTTGTTTTTTTATGTTCTGTTAGAACAAAGTATAAAATGTAGCTATTGTGTTAAATCCTGCATATTTACACTGCTATGAGTGGTGGTAAAGTTGATTAATATGCATAACCAGAACCAAACATAGAAAAGCAGCATTCAGCATCTATGCACCACTAATCTGGAACAAACTTCCAGAAAACTGCAAAGCAGCTGAAACACTGAGTTCATTTGAATGAAAACTACAAACCCACCTGTTCTGACCTGCTTTAGATCTATAATCAATGAAACATTGACTGACATATTTGACGTGTATTGATGATTTTGATGATGGCACAAAATGTAATGTTTGTCACTGGTTTCTCAATTGTCAACTGTATTTTTTGGGGGGACTTTTTATTCTTGTTTTTTATGCTGTAAAGCACTTTAAGCTGCTTTGTTACTCAGATATGCTATAGTTTTGATTGGTTGATAATATGCACTGTCCTAATCCAATAAATAAAATAAAATTATACAAAACAGTCTTGCAGAATCAGATTATTTTTTACTTCTCTTGAGATATTTTCCAACATCACCACATGAGGTCAGTGTTTAGTTTCTTTCCTCTCTTACTTCGTGGATTTAAAGCATTTGGTCCTCCTGCTCCTGTCTTTTAGCCGAGCTCTGCCGTCCAGCATGGAGGATGTAGGCAGACTGACTGACACGATGCTGCCGCAGATGCAGCTGCAGAGCGGTGGATGTGAACTCTGCTCCATTATTGGCAAATACCATAGAAAAGCCCACACAGGATTCCTCACTCTGGCGTGTTTCGAAATGAATCACGGGTGTCTAAAAGCTGCACTTCTTCATCTTTCTTGATCCTTGCATTTTAACCGATGCCAGGCGCTTCGCCATTCTGTGTGGAGCTGCAGCCTCTGACAGCGCATACAGGCTTTTATCTTTCAGTTTCACTCTTCCTTCACTTCGTAAAGAGAGTGACAGGAAGCTGGTTTGAAGCTGCTAAAAAGTCATTTTATGAGAAATGAGTAGTAGCTGTTGAATGATAAAAGTTCAGGATCTTTAAGGCGACGTTTTTTAAAAGGCTATATGTAGTTATTATATTACCTGCAGGAGCTGAAGCTACAGCATGTAACTGTTACTTTTATGTTTTTTCAGTTGTAAAAACTATGACTATGTTGTTACAGTTTAATATGAGACGAACAATCAGAGAAAAAAAATTGAGCTTCTCAGCTATCTCGCAGTTTTTCCAATAGTAACTGCAGAAATACACCACCACTCATAAATAACCAGAGGAGGGTCTGAACGCTGTCAATCCTGCTCATGTACTCTGCTCAGACTCGCCCCTTGCTCTCTGCTATGCTGAAGCTGGTTCCTCACAACTGGCTAGATAGCATGACCGCCAACATTTTCTTGGAATGGTAAGTTGTTTCTCCTCCATTAGGGCATTTACCATGAGGATCATTGACAATGCTAAGACCCTCCTCCTTGCTCTGATTGGTTGTTTTTGACTGGGAGCGGTGCATTTCTGTAGATCACTAAAGTCAGTCAAGGAGAAGGTGAAAGAACTTGACGTTTTTTTGTTTTTTTAAAAGGTTTTATTGGCCCAAGCAGCCTTTGCTTGAGAGAAGTCAGAGAGGAAAGTGGGTAATGAGAAAAGAGGAAGATATGTGGAAAAGGTCATCAGCCCAGGAATCAAACCTGTGACGGCCAAGTCAAAGACTAAGGCCTCCATACACGAGTTGTGCTGTAGCCCTGCACCACCACAGCGCCCCCAGCTTGATGTTTTTCACAGATTATCAGTCTCATAGTGTTACGACATAGTGACAGTTTTAACAAATATGTAAAAATATTTTTCATTAAAGTTATATACTGTAGCTTTAAATATCTTCAATCAATAAAAATCTAGATAAGTTAGTCCAAAAGGAGGACGAGCTAGAAGAAAATGGACTTCTACGCTCACAAAACCACTTCAATCCCAAAAATGTCTCAGTGATTTATGCAAAACTCTATTTTTCAAACCATCCATATGTTTGCAGTGGGCAGGTATTTATGCACAAGCCACTTTGATGTACATTGGAAATTAAGGCTTAGGGCTGTCCTAACCCAGCATGTAACTGAGTCTATCTGGTGGAAGCAGACACAGTAAAACAGCCCAGAGGTTCGACCTGTGCACGCATCTCAGAACCATGCGGGCTCCCCGCTCTGTAATTACTGCGGCTGAACCTCTGAAGTCTCAGTAGATTCTCTGGATCACCTGCAGGACTGCTGCTTGTACACAATGTGACAATGTTACGGAGAGAGCTCTGTTAGAGGGCGGCCCGAGCGGACGGAGATCTGCTGGACGGGAGAGTTCTGCTGCAAAGTCACAGCGTGACGCCTCTTCAGCCAAGAATCAAAGGGGGAAAAACTGCAGAGACGGGGCTGCACAGCTCGCTGCACTTGTCTGAATGTCAATCAGTTTTCCCGGAACCAGACAGCCGACTGTTTCCCGTCAAACACCGATGGCAAATTGGCTATTGTTGCAGCAAAGGGAAGGTAATTCAGAGTGTCCTGGTGAGCAGCCAGAGATTTTGGCCAATGAAGACAAAGAGATCATCCAGGTCATGAAGCTCGTTAGTGACTTTCTTTTGCTTCCCACATTTTCACATCTCACAAGCTACAATCCACTTAAGCCCAGCTTGTAATTTCTCTGAGAGTTCACCTTGATGTACCTAATCAATAGATTTCCCTAAAGCAGCAACAACAGGCTTGGCAATTTGCCCCCTTTAAGGGGAACAGGGGAATTGGGTTCATTTATTTAATAGTGCCTTCGCTGCTGGTTGTCCTACTTAAAGAGCTTTAGAAAAAAAAGAAAAAGAAATTTATATTGTCTTTTGCCTCTCTGCTTCTTCTCTTTTCCTTTCATCTTTCTGGTGTTTCTCTAACCAATCCCAGAGCGCACCATCTTTTTCCAACTAATTTGTTCAGGCTAGTATCTCTTCGCCAGACGAGAGCGGCTAGTGCATGTTTGACTTTCACTCACCTCTCTAATTCCACTCGGTTCTTTTCTCAAGTGCCGATGGGGATGTTTACTTGCCTTCCGAGGCTGCAACCAGAAACTAGAGGGCGAAAGGACACAAGTCACTCAGGACACTCTCTGCTAATGAAGAGAAATTAGTGAATGAAGAACAACCAACGATGGCAATCTCCTCCTATTAGCCGCTGGACACAAATTACTTCTTTATTCAAACATTTAATAAATAATACATAAAGAAAGATACAATTTATAGCATCTAATTTGATGAAATGTATGCATCTAGCATCATCCAAGACCTGTCAATTAACGGATAAGAAATACGTTGGGCTTAGTGTTCAAAATTTGTCAATTTTTCTTTGGAATGTAGCTAAATTATTTTAGAAAAATTCACCTATACTCAGGTTTTTGTGCTTCTGGGAAAGAAATTGCAGCTTGGGAAGTTGAAAGACATCAGTTCAATGCAACTTTACACCAATGTTGTATAAAGCGCCTCAAAGTGATGCGGATGTGACAGTACAAGTATTGTACCATAAAAATTCCTTTGGTAAAAGTTGAAGGATCTTTAAAAAATATTACTTGAGTAAAAGTCTTAAAGTATCAGGTATTTAACGTCAAAAGTAAATTTCTCATATAAAATGTACTTAAAGTCAAAGTATTGAGTAAAAGTGAAGAGAATTTCCAAAAGAACATTTATTATCTGCAATATCAATAACAAAAGAAACTTCAGAACTTCAGTTGCATGAATTCAGCCTCGCTCTTCTAGGACTGAAGACAAACCTTGCCCAACACCTGGTTACGTTTAACCTGCCAGAATCTGGCGTCCAGGTTCACGTCCTCAATTGCTTCAAAGGAAATCTTTCCACAAATCTCGCAATGTCGAAGAGTCTTTTGCTGTCTACCTGGTGAGGCTGGCAGAGGAGTGTTCAGCTTCAAAACAAGTATGCTTACCACTAGGAACAATTTCAGTAAGTCCATGTTATCAGCTGAACAGGCCAAGTATCCATCTAGTTGCTTGACACCAGCTTGTCCTTGATCTGACTGTAGGGCAGAGAACAAGTGACTTCATCATCATCGGACAAACTGGATCGGTTGGGCTCTGGCTGTAGGGTAGGTTCTTCCATGTGTTGTCTGATTAAGTCAATTCCTAAAATATTGGGAAAAAATCAACTGATGGAAGTCTTTAACATAATATGATCCCAATTTAAGTTTTAATTAAAGGTTTCATATAGTCAATTATATGCATCTATAATTGCCAGTATTATACAGAGGGGGAGCCGGGGGGGGGGGGGGGGCTTTGGTCCAAAAGGCTTTTAAAAAAAAAGGGAAATATTAGGAAGGT
>NW_015116392.1:6057-38045 GCF_001443285.1 Poecilia latipinna | reverse complement strand
TTGAGAATATTTTTTCGATCTATGATTAAGAGTATTTAAGGGGGGGGGGGGGGGGGGGGGGGGGGGGGTCCTTGGTCCAAAACGCTTGAATCAAATAATGGGATAATTAGCAAGGCATTAGAGAACTTGACTGAGTGAGGAGGTAATTCAGCCATTTGACTTAAGTGATGGATCAGGGAGGGACGCGTCTAGAAGTTCCCACCACTCGACCTCCAGGCCTGCATTTAGACACATTCTATGTCAAATATCTGAATAGCTTCCCATCAACCAGCTCAGATTTGTCAGAGAGAAAAAAATCTAGGGAGTTCTAATACTTACTAATAGTTTAAAAATAATAACAAAAAAGATATACCTTGTATCCTGAAAATTATTTAAGCTTTCAAGGGTTAAAATTTGGTACTGGGTCACATGCAGATTGTGGACGTTCTTTGGAAGGGTTAACCGTTAACCGTTCATTCGCTCTTTGGAAGACACAGCTCAAAACAGGTAAAAGATCAAGGTACCTATTCAAGAACTTTTACTAATAGTTGAAGTTTTTCAGTAACATCTGAGATAGAGTAAGAAGGTATTATTATTATTATTATTATTATTATATCTGACATGGAATCACCCCTTAATACATATCAGTCCAGCAATACCCTACGACCAGTAGCAAGTCATCCAAAGCAATCTTGACAAAAAACAATGCATTTTATGATATGAATTCTTAACACTAACTTGCCCATTATCTGTCCAAATGACTAACCAAAAGTATTTCCAACATTGGTTTAAAAGAGGAAATATAAATCATGCCAGAAACCATAATTTACCATTTCACCATCATTAATATTTATTAGGTTTGATGTCGATTTAAATGGTTGAACGCACTGGACAAACAAACTGGCTTTAACATGCAATAACCAATAATGCCTGTTTTTATTATTATTATTATTATTATTATTATTATTATTATTATTATTATTATTATTATTATTATTATTATTCTTTTTATGTCTGACTGTATTGACAAAAACTCAATTGACTTGGAAAAAACATAAAAATGATTTTTAATTGTATTAATTGGTACTTATGAAATTATGTTTTTGAATAGTTGTACTTACTGACTTTTGTTATGGATAAATAATTTAGTGTTTTCCTCTGTCTCTTTTAGCTGCTTGCATGCGTGCATGCATGTACACACACGCACATACACCTGTGCACACGCATTGATGTATACACACATAAGGTTAACTTAATCAGGAAACGTCCTCTTTAGGGCGTGGCTTCGGTAGAAAAGGAACTGTTGTCCTGGGTCATTTTTCTATGTCGTTTAAGGAAGCATGGTGATGGACCAGCGCCGTAACGGTAAACTATTTCTCTGTTGTTCCAAAACAATGTTACCACTTACTTGGCTTTAATAAATTTGACTGATGATTTTAACTTGGTTTTCCTGGTTATTTGAAATGATGCCTCCCAAAAAAGGGTCCAGGGCAACACTTCTGTTTCAGACTCTTGTAATGCATGAAGTTGTGTTATAGGACAAAGGCTTTTACCAACACTGTCCACACACACAGCTTAAAATAAAAAAAAATGTTCATAAAACATGAAAGCACACGCTGTTGACATTGCCCAGGTTAGTCATTTTTAAGAATTTGGAGAAATTACATTTTCTGCATATTTTAATCAAATTCTATATTTTATCCAGCTGAATATGTTCTGTCCCTCACTTAAAGAATCATAGATATTTGCAGCCACATCATATTTCCTTTGCCATATATGGCTATATTGTTGTCTAATGTAGGGTTATCTGTGGTACTTTGATGGAAACAGAAAACAATTTTAATTCAACTGCTTGCCAAGTGGAGGCACAAAAATTACTTTATGGTGTGCTCTGGAATCATGTAAATAAGGCTAACTTTAGTTCTCGGTGATATTTTTTGTTCTATTTTTTTTAAGTAATCCTTTGATGGGAAGGAAAATCAGCCAACGTTTTCCCTCTGAGGTGGAATTTTATAACTAAGTTAAGGAGATCTTCTTTTCTCTTTGCCTTTATTCATCTGACCTCATTATTAAACACTTGAATCTTAAGGGACGATTGCTTCAAGCAAGATGAAGAACTGCTTTAAAGTACGAACCTGTACTAATCCAAAAGGAATTAACGATGAAGGGTATAACATGGCAACAACACAGAAAAAAAATGAACAAAAGAAACTATCTCACATTGCTAAATTGCCCATATTCCACCAGAGTCCACGACCCCCCTCCCCACCCCCAACCCCAATCTTGGAAAAGTGTACATTTATGCCCCCCTAATATATTATAAAAGGAACCTTTGTATTTAAGTAATATAAATATAAAATGGCAAAAGAAACAAAGAATGAAATAAATCCGCCAATGATCTAAGAGAAAAACAAGGATGAATTTTTAGGTTCCTCCCCCCTCCCCCCACGCCGCCATTGTTAGAACAATGGTTTAATCCAAAGTGTAGGATGCGCAACAGCAGCACTTTGGATTGAACAGTCTCTGTCAGAGCCGCTGAAGTGAGGAGCTGTGATACTGCGACACAAGCAAAAAACGTCCAGTAAGTAAATACTTAATACAAAAGACTTGTATCACCTTTTATTTACTTCACTGCTCAATAGAATGAAACATAACACAAATCAGACTGCAGTTAGTTCATTTCACTACTTTATTGCGATTCGGTCAAACTGCCTTGTTATGCCTTTGAAATCAAAACTAGCAAAACTGAAAAAAAGAAATGTGCCTTTTTTTCTTATTTTCAACATTCAGCTTTTACATTCACAAAATAAAATCTGAATATTTTTCTAGAAAAACTTGGTGGCATGTTAAGTTTAAGTTAAGATACTTTAAAGATAATAGTTTTTTTCTACCTACTAATATTTTTTTTTACTATCTACCTGCCTACTCAGTCATCCTGGACAAAGTAAAACCAAAATGTTTTACAGATATAGCAACTTAACAAGTAATGATTTAAATAACACGACTTGCATAGAGAGTAGGGCTGAAACGATTCCTCAAATCATTCGAGTACCATGATTATTAAAATTCTTCGAGGAAAATGTGTCTGCCTCAAAGCTTTGTTAAATTATGTTTTATTATTTAGCACGCCATGTTCTGGCCAGGTTATTATTTGTGTTGCGTATCATTATCATTTTCGGCTGAGTTGTTGACAAAAGCTGAGTGTTTAATGTCCAATCTCCAAGTTCGGCCAGGGAGGATTTTATTGACTGATTATGTCTGGGTTTTTGTCATTTTTCGGGGGCACAATAAGCTTCTAGGACGAACGTGTAATTAGCCTTCATACATTTCATATAATATCTTCAAACTTGTATACAAACGAGCAATTTCAGGACTAAAACATCTGTTGCACTTTATATTTTCTGGTTAGTTTTCTACTTCTTGGGACATAATGAACTAAGATATTTTTCAGAGAAATATGACATACACTCTTAAGAATGTGATCTACTATAAAAACTCTGCTACATGGACTAATTTTAATCAAACCATTATCATTATATCTAAGAAAAATGTTCTGCTGATTAAGTTATGTATTGATTAAACCAAGAGTCTAAATCTAACCTAAATTGAGGCCTAGTCAAAACAATCATGATCAGTCTAATATTTCAACATGCACTAAAGTTGAAAGCGCATGTTGATATCCGATAGTAACACTGCTATGTTAATTGCAAGAATAATCGATAGATTACTCGATTACTAAAATATTCATTTACTTCAGCCCTAATTGAGAGCCACTACAATAAACCACTTTCAATGAGTAATTTTATTAAGTGGAGTTACTCATTAAAACTTGTTTTTATTCAGAACCTTACATTTTTGTATAGGTGCAGCAGAGAGAGATTAGAGGGGGTTGGAGTAATTACATGTTAATATGAGAGCATGATGGGAAAGAAGGGCAAAGTTTCCTGGCTTTGCAAACTGTTGCCCAGGATACGACAAAGTGTTTATCCAGCCCTGGTGCTCTGGTCCACTTCCTGGTTTTTGGAGCGGTGTCCGGACTGCTTTGCAGTCTCAAATGCATTCAAACCACATTATTTTACATTTTTATTTTCAAAAAACAGCCTTAAAATCATTTTTTATAAGTCGTTTAAAAAAGTGGTTAAAAATTTGACTTCAAGAGCCACAGTTTTTTTATTTATTTATTGAAAACGAAAGAAAGTAAAGCAGGTAAGATTGTAAAAAGTTTAATTTTGTTACACAGCAAAAATATGATAATGTAAAATAAGCATTGGAACATAATAACATAAGGTTGGTAGTTCAACATTTCCTGCAACAAAAAATACGTGAGCTCTTCTCTGATTCTTTCTGCCTGCCTCTCAATGGGAGGGACAGGTACACCAGATTCCTTGTAGGCCTAACCGTGCATTTCACACACATTGTGGAGTGTGCAAGATGCACTTAAGCCAGTGGTGATAGCAGAGAAATCCACTTTCAGCCCCTTACCAAGGCACCTCCATGGCCCTTCAGACGGCCAACTGCACTCCACAGTCATCCTGGTTCTGCTGTGGCGTTCACTACCGTACCGTTGCTCAGCTGTCGGTGTTCCTGTGTCTGGATGTCTTTAAAGTAGCCATCTGCAAAGGTGGTGAGCACCATCACCGAGCAGCATGAATTGGCACACCCATGATCTCTTCAGTGATATAAAATTGTAAAGTAGATGAAATAAAAAGAAATTTGCAGTACAACTCTATCTTCTATCACTAATACTAGAATGTTAAACACCTAATGGTGGAAAAAGCTCCTCTCTCTCTGCCAGAGAACCAACATAGGAATCCCTGAGAAGCCTCTCATTGTTGACGCTTCCAGGCCACCCAGCATAAATTACTGGTGAAACTGTTGGAAGATAATGTTTAATTTACAAACTACAGTATCGTCGTCATTTCTACGGTAGTGATCTATTAGTATGCCACCAAAAATAACCCAGAAACAAAAAGAGATCGCCCAAAGTAATCCATTTTGCAGTTTTTGAATCCATATTTCTTGAGGACAATACCCTTAACCTGAGTCCTTCAAATCTCTAACTGAACTAACAGTTTGTTTTTGTTTCTTTTTAAGCTGTCCATGGCGGACGCAGCGGTTTTCTTCAGGCAGTCCCCTGACATCTGATTGCCCCCCGCTACTCTGATTGGAGTACTATTGTGGAGTGCTCTAACTGACCTCTGCATGAACAATTGCTCCATGGATCACTTTTTAAAAACAAAAACGTTGCCATAAAATAATGTCTACCAATGCAGCGGTCATCCCACTCAATGAGAGCAGGACGACACGCGCCGTAGTGGGCGTCCCTTATTTTGATTTCTGAAAGGAGACAACCCTGTCTCCCACGTAAGCACTTCTGTATACTCCCATATTAGTTCCAGGGAATTATTTTCATATCATTAATAACCTATAGGGCTATTAGCAATCCAGCAGTCATCAGTCAGTATGTTACTGCAGTGTAATTGTTAGTTACACAGAACAATGTTCGCTGAATTCCCAAGCCGGTGCTCCGTGACTGATGCTGGACGCTTTTATTCCCAGCGGAAACATCTTGGACAATCTCTCCACTGAACTCTATTAGTTGCAAAAGCTCTCTGCTTAGTGTCATCTTCGTTATATATGGCACTCTGCAGCTTTGCTTTATGCTTATACTTAATCAATGAATATGGTTTTATGTGACGCCTGCTTTTATCAAACACCAGCTCTGCCTCTCAGGGAAATTAAAGGGAGGGATTTTTTTTTTTTTGGCGCTGTTAGCTCTGAATGCAATCTGATTCACATGGGAATTCTACAGTAAGCTAAAAGCTTGCCAGGTGGGATTGCAGCGTTCAGTAAGAGGTGCACTTTTTCCCAAACCCTCAGCAGAAATCGTGCTGTAAATCATGGGACTGTGAAATTATTTTCCTTTGGGGTTTTTTCAGGAGTTTTTATGATTTAAATGCAGAACATTTTCCTTTATATATATATATATATATATATATATATATATATATATATATATATATATATATATATATATATATATATATATATATATATATTACTGACTGTTGGTAAAATGAGGGAAAAAAAAGACAAATACAAAAGTCAGTTTGGTGAAAAAAAAAGAACTAAATGTTAAGGGAATGTTTGAAGTGATCAGTGAATTTTAAAAGCTTAAAATGCTTGTCATGTCCTTAAGAAGCCATTAAATACAGAATCAAACAACAAACCCAAGCTTGAGGAATAAATTAAATGTTTACTTACGAAGACTGAATAAATGAACCAGGTGGGGTGGTCTTGGTGCTGGGCGTCCGTTTTATTTAAACAAACTAATGGGACAGTTTCCCAGCATTCATTGCGCTGGAGCCATCACAGATAAAAAACTGATCAGTCTTTTGAGGCCCAGCCTCTGACATCAATTGCTTTTCCCATTAATTGTTGTTGGCATGTCCAACTTAGCTTGGTGCCATTTTGAATAATAAAAACAAACTACCACACTCCCTCTGTGGGAGCACTAAAACATTTATTACAGCGAAGGCATTCGGTAGATTCCCAAAATGTCTCTTTGCTTTGGGTAGCAAATAAGTCAAACCATTTGTCACTGAACTATTAATGGCTTCCCAAAACAAAGGTGTACCTGTCACAAAATCTACATGAAAAACCATTCAGTGGCTCTCATAATGTCACAGAGACAGAGGCAGGGATGCTCTGCCCTGCAATATTCTGGTTAGTTCAGTTCATTTTATTCATTCGGTTGGTATGTTGCTCCAAAGGTCCCCGGTTTGAATCCTGCTGTAGGTGGAGGGCTTACAAGGACGACTGTATGAGCTATCTTAAATTTAATTAATTACGAATGCTCTGGGTGGGATCTATTTCCAATAATTACTGATTTAGGTTTCTCTTGGTTTAATACATTGAGGTAAGGTAATGGTTATATAGCACATTTTCAGCAACAAGGCAATTCAAAGTGCTTGAGATTCAGTTCCAAAATGTGCAGAAACAGACAGCTTAACTTATTAGCTAAGCTAACTTTTTAACTCTTTTTTTGTTGTTGTTTTTGTCTAATAAAATAAATAGTTGTATGATCTGAAATATTTAAGCGGAGCAAAAAAGGAGAAACAGAAGAAATGTGTGAGGAGACAAATTTCACTGCACTGTACATACATAAAGCTGGCCTAGAAGGAACAACACCTACTTGGCAACTGGTTGCAGCAGCTCTAACTTCACTTTTGTCTTCCCACAGGTTCCAGCTAGTCTGTCTTGTGAAACATGCAAAAAATAAGATCTTTGTGGTCTTTTCTATGTTTAATGGCTAGCCTAGCTTCTAATTGGAGCAAGCTAGCTAAGGTGAGTTACAAGCTAGTAATGCAACTAATTCAGAAGTAATAAAACATAGCTTATTTGGTTAGCTAACTTGTATTATGGACTACTTTGATCCACAACATTCATAATCAGTCGTAGATAAGGCAGTTCACTTCAATGTTAATCAGAGTGTAGTCTGGATTTCACCTAGCTGCTTTGCTGGAATGTATATATTGAACCACTTGGCGGGAGCTGGCGTTTGTCAAAGTGGTAATTGCTAATAACAGCCATAAACGCTGCCAGTCCAGGCAGTTCCAGCTCGGAATAAGAATACAATGCCACACACCATTATCTGCTCTCTCAAACCCTCCGTCATCAGCCTGCCACCACGCTCTGAAAGGAAATAAATAAAAATGGAGGCAGGAAGGTGACAGAAGGCACAATGTGCATGAAGACGTTTTGGGGAGAAGCAAAAACCAGTCACAAATTTTCTTTGTCCTGAAAGGTTATTTACGGTACAACATCCCAGAATAAACGTATGGCAGCACTTGTGTCTGCATTAACTGTGCCTTTGTGCATTCTAGGAATTTCTGATCTAGATTTACATGCACAGCTTTGCTGTCTAAGCAGAATGTTTTCTTTTCTTTCTTTTTTTCCGCATAATGACCACTAATGAACAAAATGGGAGTAAGGTTTGCATCTAAAATGAGATTCTCTCAGGCTACGGTTCATGATGAAGGCTACATTCACACAGCAGGTCCTGATGCTCAATTCCAATGTATTATTTTACATTGTCTCTTTCACCCCAATATGTAAGTAGAGCAAACCTCCAACGAACAAATAGTGTTGCAATGGCAGAGGTTGTGGAACTCAATACATTACTCAATACAGTTTTTATATTGTTTGCCTCATCAGCCAACACTGAGGCAAAGACGACAGGCAAGAAAATTCTCCAATGAGTCCTAGATCAGGTCTAGCAAGAAACAGAAATTGTTGTTGCACACCAGCCAACTCCACCTACTTCCCTTAAACTCCTAGGCTGACTCGTGACCAGCTCTCCATCGAACGAGTGGAAAACCCCAAAACCCTCATCGAGTCTTACTCTGACTTAAAGTTTTCTGGGATAAACTGTTCAAGTTGGTGTCGAGAAAGAATAATCAAAACCCTTTTTTAGTTAATGAAGCAACCAACCGAGTAGCCCTGCAGCTGCACAACTTTAAAAAACTCACCTGTTTGACAGCAGCTCTTGCCAGATCTGCAACAGATCTTTGCTGTCGAGTCCCTGAAAGAGGTCCTAAAACAAAGCAGCTGGAACCGGTTTGCAGCTGTGATTTTGCTTGGATTCATCAACAGATGAAGATGATGTAGAAGATCCCAGTGTTGTAAGCGTCAACCCACGTTAACTGGTCTTAGACTGATCGACATTTTGTATGTCAATGTATCCTGATAACTGTCCTGTTGTTTTGTTGATAATTTGTTGAAAACAATAAATATATATCTTTTTTTAAAAGAAAATTAAGATTTTATTATTGCCAGTCCTAATTTTTTCATTACTGGAAACACCATGACTGCACATATAATTAGGATGAATATATCAATTGCACCAAATGAAAAATGTTCCCTCTTTTCCTAATCTTTGCTTCTATGACTTAGCAGTGTGGTTCAGTTGTGACCATCTGCTGCAGGTCGACTCCATCCATCACGCTGGACGTTACACCAATATGCAATGTTGGAGTTTATGACACTTCTAAAAATATTACCCAATGATTGTTCCAGTCCAAATAGTCCATGATATGTTCATGATGATCGACATCAACGTTAGACGTTCGAGGTGCTACCCTCCTTCCTGTTGGTCTGTCTGTGGTCATCTTTGTCCAGTACGTGTTCCAGTATGAAGTAGGGTTTAATAAGAGCGAGCATGAGGCTGGAGATGCCCCAGAGACTGTGCTTCATTCCACCTCCTCCCACTTTAATTTGCCTGCAGCGATATCTGCAGTATCCCCGTCTCTGCAGAGAGAGGGGGTTTCCCTGCTCAGGCATTCCCTCACACTCTTATCTCTCTGCTGCTGATACAGCATGACCAGGATTACACTTTTTACCCAGTCCAAGATGGCTGCCACCCACTCCCACCCTCTGTCTCTCGCTCCCTCTCTCTCTCTCTGTTTTTCGTTGTCTCTTTTCACTCTGTTTGGAAGAGGATAAAAATAAGGCAGCGAGCAAGGTTTCAAAAAATACACGACCCTAGAGAAAGAATGTCGCCCCGCTCGGCATCTCCCGACTGCGACCCTCAGAACGTGTGCAGCGAGATTTGCTTTTATCCTCTGTGTGGCAGCTGAACATGGTAATTAAAGCAGCCATTCCATCTGTCGCTTCAGATAAGTAACGCTGCTGAGAGTTCTCGAGGCAAACAGACGGGAATCAAATCCAGGATGCTGTGCTTTTATTAGCAGCCGCTCAGGCCGAACGGTGGCTGCAGACGCTTGCGTTCACAAAGCTGGTCAGACGCAGTCTGAATTCCTCTAAAAAGCAGGTTTGGTTCAGACATAGAACAGGGGTCAAAGGGGATTATTCTAAAAATGGGGGGGAAAAGATCAATTATTCACTGCAACCAGAACACAGAAGATGTCTTATTTCATAATTTAACATCTGCCTGAGTGGAGTAACCTAGATTCTAAGAGTCTGTCCGTCTTCTGCTCCCTGTATGGGATGAGTTGTAATAAGGAAGTTATTATGGGAAATGTTCTGTGTTCAATTTCTGCTTAGCTAGCAAAGCTTATGGATATACATTATTTTTTACTTACATGCTGTTAATATAATTGAAAAGCAGCTGCTTCACAGCCCAGTAAAAATCTGGAGTCACTTGTCTTTAAGGATTCTTTTTTTCTCAATCATTTTACGTTGGGGGCAAAAAAGGAAGACAAATATGTTAAAAAATGTATTGTATTTTGCATTCCTAAGACAAATATCCACAGTGCAAGCCTATACAAAGGAGTCGACAGTTAAAGGGAGTTCCCATCCACCTCCATGAGTCATTTCCCTGGATGATTGATAGAGTTAAAGGTTAAGGTTGTCTAAGGGAGGTCAACATCAAGGCATCTGGACAAAAAAAACTCCAGTCTGGATTGAAAATATAGACAGAAAAACAGACAAACAGAGGTCAACGACCAAACTGTCAATTGTCATCTCAGGGAAAAGCCAAAAGTTCAAAGTTAACTCCCCCATTAAAGAAAAAACTCAGTAGTCATTGGCCACATTTCAGTTGACCATAAAATTGCACAAGTTTTTCGCTAAGAAGAGGTAGTTTTTCAGAAGAATCGAAATGTTGTATTTTTCGCAAAACTGGGATGGAAACTTTTTTTTTGCATCACCCGAGTCATGTGATCACGTGTTACTACTGGCAAAAAAAAGACAACAAGAAGTGATCATACAATAACTGCTTAAAAATAAAAAATAGCACCAGGGAGTGAAAACTACAGATAAAAGAGGAGAGGTCACACCACCAGTTTGGCAGTAGTTCAGATATTCAAAACAAAAAACTAATCAATAATTATTCATATCAACTGACATGAGGACCTTATATTGTGATATGTTTTTCAGCCATATCGTCCAGCTCTGTATTTTCAGGATGATAATTCATCTCTTCACCAAGGAATAGACTTCAAGCTGTCTTTCAGGATAGGCAGATAAATTTAACGTTAGGGTAAAAAAAATGTCCGGGCACTAATCCTGTTTTATGCAATTTTAAACAGGATCAGAGGTGATCGGCAACAAGAATGAGTCAACACGCTGGTCTGCTAGAATAAATGTGTCCTTTTATTCCGCCACAGATTACAGCAAAGCAATGCTGCACAGCAAAGCCATCATTCATACACTGATACGTGATGCTATATATTGTCCTCTAATATATTTCGCTCTTACCTTGACACATGGACCAGAGAGGCATCAGTCCAGGCAGAGTAGCAATCACATGGCTGGGCGTCCGTACGCGACCCACGGCAGACTCTGCTAAGACGAGGGACTACCCCAATTTTATACTCTTTAACAAGCATCCTTGCGTGAGTGAAGAATGGCCACTTCCTCTTTCCCAGGCAGGTTCTCCAAGAATAGTGCGGCCATTTCCCGTTTCATATCTGACCACGAGTTCCAGCCATTGTTCGAAACCCAGAGTGTGATCAGGTCAGAATGACCTCTCACTGTCTCAAGGTACAACACGAACTCAGAGCGTGATACCATTGTTTAGCGTGAGCTCGGAGCGTGATCAGGTTATGAAACATGCTAAGACAAGTAAAGACAAGTAAAGCATGTTATGAGTAATTCATTATATATCAGGTTATATTGTCAAAGAATATAAGACATTATCAAAGAACACATATAATATTTCTATATCAATTCCAAATAGAGTTTATGGAACAAACTTATTGACGAAGGTCAGTCCTACAAAGTCCTCTAACCTTTACAAAGCTGTTGACTGGAAGTTGGATGCAAAATCTCAGGGAGTTGCATCACCACCGGTCTAAAGGCACATTCTGCAAACATTCCTGAAAACAAAACAGCTTTGTTCTCTCAGAACCCTAAGTTAATTTTCTGAAAACTTTCTCTAGTGAATCGTCATGTTCTTTAGGTAGAATGTTGTTGCAGATGACAGTTTTATCCCAGGAAACAGCCAAGAGTTGGACTTAAAAAACAAACAGAGGCTAAACACTTCTTTTCTGTTTCAGAATGATGACAAAAACAGTCACATGTTTGGATGTCAGTCCTCTGCTGGCAGCAGATGCTCAGAGAACAACTAAAAACACACACACATGCACACACACATACACACGTGAGCACACGTCATGTGAAAGGGTTTTTGTCATACTGTCTGCGTTCTCTGCAGGTTACCATGGAGACACACCATTCCCTGTCTCACCCGCCCTCTCCAACAAACTCCTGATGCTGCTGGGGTTTTGTCTGACATGTAAAAAAAGAACATTTATTTTGAAATGAGCAATGAAGTGGAACAGGAAGAAAAGGCAAACCAGAGGAAGTGATTTCTCTAAATACCATTGTATTGCAAACTTTTGCCAATATGTTTTTTTTTCCTTTACAATTTTAATTCTTGGGAAAATGAAAAGTGTACGCTACCACTGCAAACAAACATATATCTATCTATATATATATATGAGCTTTTGTTTGATGATTTTGGTGCAGAGGTAATGAAAAGTATTGTTTTGTTTGCATTTACCCAGAATGCCCTGCGCTGTAGGTCACTTCCTGCTTTTGGAGCAGTCCACTTGTATTCACATATACATTCAAACTGTGCCAGAATTCAGTTTAATTGAGCTAAGATCTAGGTTTTTAGGTGACCAGAGTTCACTTTTTTGGTCCACATCAGAATTTGATTAGCAAACAAACCAGACTTTCTGGGCAAACAAACTAGCTTTCAATGTAAGTGGACTGAACAGGGCTGGAGTGAATGCATCCTAATATTTCTGAGTGCAATTGGGAAGTGAGTGACAACAGTAACACCCTTGGAGACCCGACGCCTTCTTCTTTGCAACTAAACGTCTTACCTTGATGTTGCTCATGATCTAGAGAACCTTTTCCTTCAAGTACAACGTTCATATCAATGGTTTTAGCCCCATCTTGATGCAAGCTGACAATGGCCATGAAGGTAACCAATAATTTCACACACATCTCTTTTGCAGCAGTCAGTTAGCCAACATAAGAACCGTCTCCACGACTGAGCTCCATGCTGCCTCCAGAGTCGACCCGGTTAAACAAGCATTCCTCCCACTTGATTTCTTCAACAACATTTTGCACCTGCAAACAAGTCCTAATGCAGTTTGGTGGGACGGTGTGCTGCAATCAATCACTGGTGACGGATTGGAAGACGGAAGGAAAACTTCTCCTACCTGCTGCTAGTCAAAACGCAGATCAAAGGCAGTAAAGCTAAGCAGGCTGTGTTCGGCAGTAAGTGCAGTCTGACAGCTCGGGTGGATCTTAGTGAAAGGCAGCACATTTGTACATGGCAGATTGAACCAGGACAAGGCTGAACCTGTACAAGGCATCAAAGAGAAACCTCACACACACGTCCACAAAGTAACGCTTGGAATGGAATATAAACTATAGCATATATGCAACGTTGAGACAGCTTTGTTGGTCAGAATGGGGAACTCCTTGGGAGTGTTTATCCAAAAACTGTCCAAAGTAGATCAACTTACCCTTTCTCCTGCTCCTGTAAAGTCATGCCCTTTCCAACAAGTGATACTGAACTAAATGGGTCCCTAATCCAGTCAAGGGATTCAGTGAAGGATGAAGAGAAATAAAATGGTGACTTCGACTCCAGGGTCTTCAGATGTTTAACTATTACCTCACACAGTGCAGCAGTGTGGGGATCTTGTTTCTCTGTGAGTGGAAACATCTCAATGTTGCCCGTTTGGACATGTTGTTGCCAGAGATTCACTTTCAAACGGAATCCATTTATTTTATCTGTGCTTGTAAGGAAGTTTTCATTTCTGCTTTGCATTTGTGTGTTTTTGTGTGACTCAGATGGTGAAATATATCTGCCAGATATGCCAACCTTGAACACTACTCCTCACTAGCAAGGCAATTATGACTCGTTTTTTGATCGCTCACATCACAAACCGGAATAAAGACATAAATTGATCTTTAACAGCAGGTCAGACAGTAACTACTAATATGTACCTTACAAAACCCCTCTTCACAACTCTGAACTCTGCCTTTTTATTCTAAAGTCAAATCACTTTAATGGCTTTTGTTAATTTATTTATCTGTGCTTTTTATACAGACAGAGTGACGTGGGGTGATATATGTGCCGGCGCTGAGTGGGCAGCTCAGATCCATTACCCATCTGCTAATGCAAGACTTTCCCTTTTTATGCACTCATTCGTCTTCTTCAACCATATAACTCACCAGTATTTACTGCAAGAACAACCAGTATGGAGGACTGGAAGTGGAGTCCCTCATAAGGAACAGAGAGCCTTCATCTCATCAGCTTTGCTTCTTGGCTGATTATAAAGACCGGATTCATGTTCTTTTTGATTATTCCTACACATCTGCATTGTCATGTTGAAATTTTGAGTAGCCAAAAAAGCTCCCAACTTCATCTGCCCTTTACTACTGCTTTGCTTACTCCGTTTAGCTGTTATATATGTTGTAGTTACTTTTAATTGCTTTAGTTTGGTGTTTGATGTTCTCCCACCTTACTGCTCTGCCAGCATGCCTAGGTGGGCCCCATATGGGGGAAAGGAGAGCTGACATATGGGTCCCATATGGGTTTGTCAGCGTGTTCCACGGTGGCCCCACTTGGGTTTGCCCATGTAGGACCACAGCCCACATGGGCCCTAAATGGGCAAACCCATGTGGGTCCACCACCATGTAGGGCCCATGTGGGCTGTGGCCCTACATGGGCAAACCCATGTGGGACCCATCTGATCTGCCCTCCTTTTCCCCATATGGGGCCCACCTAGCCATGCTGGTAGGGTGGTGGAGACTCGCTTAAAAAAACATCTTAACCTCAGTAATCCTGAACTCCTTAGAGCCAGCAGTGGCTCGTTGGAACTGAGCATCTGCTGAGGTCATTATACAAACTACTTCTCACCCCAATGGTGCTAAATGTTGTGATGAGGGTCTGAAGGCGGTGTCCGAAAGAAGACGGCATCAAGAGGAAGGTGGAGTCAGAAAGAGCAGGAGCTTTCTAAAGAGACAGACGGCCCACTTTCAAGGTGTCAAACTTATTTTAAGTTATGTTTGCTATATACAGTGTTAGATATTTTTTGGTATTATCATTATTACTTTAGTTCATATTCAGTCTAATGTTAATCAGTATTATTGTGATTTTGAGTTTAAAGTGTTCTCTTCCTTATGTGTGTATAAACTGATCTGGAGGTTACGACTGTCTGTTTATCTTGATGTGAGACAGTTAACTCTGTGTTTCCCAGACCTTAATTCTTATCAACCAGAATACCTCCTAACTGCTTATGAGCAGTCGTATTTTGTCTCTTGTTTATCCTCCCTCTTTGTTGACAGTTTGACCTAGAGCTGAACTGGGCTCAGATCGTAGATCAGATATCACACCTGGAACTGAGTTGCTGGTTTGTTTAGGTTAGAAGTTTTACGACCTTTGTTGTTCTTCCTGACTGCCCCTTTTGGTTGTTCTGCTTGACAATAAAACAGGGGCTCGCGTGGAAGGAGATCAGAACTTTCTGTGAACGGCTGATGGAAAGTTCTCCTTTTGCAAAAGCTTTGTCTATAAAATTCATATACGTTGTCTGTGGTCTTTTTATGTAGGTTCGAGAAAAAATACCTATCATACAGCATTTTATAATTTTAATAAACTGTGTATTGGCTGCACTTTTGGTTAAAATATGTTTCTTCTCCCTTTAGTTAGTCAAAATGGACAAAATATCCAAAAATTTCACTCATATAAAAGTAGTGATATTTCAGTTTAAACTCAAAAGTAAAAGGTACAATGTAGGAAACTACTCCTTTAAGGAGATTTTTCTCCAAGACTTTAGTTTCTTCCTAAATTTGACAACATTTAGTTAAAAGTCTAAACTACTTCAGACCAGGTTCATTTGTTGTTTTTCCTTCCAATATATACAGGGGAAATCATCAATTAAAAACAGTGTTAAGTTATCTTTGTCTGATATTAAAAAGAGATTCATGATCAAAAAGTCTTTGAAAAATACTTTCTCCACAGTGCTTGTATGCCTGCTGGGGTTTTTACAATGGAATACATTTTGAAATCATTTAAAATTCTCAAATAACCTCTGTTGACGGCAAAGAATAAATCAAAAACTTTATTCAGAGACCAAATGCTGTCAGCTACTTCATCTCTTGAAGACCGACTGCCCTGCTGCTCAGACGTGCCACTGCGGGGGATTTCCACCAAACAACAAAGTCTTTCATGGTTTGCTGGTCAGGATGAAATTCCTAGTAAGTGAATTGGCAGGATGATTTTAGCCACAGGTGTCCTGGTGGTCTGTGGTGAGATAAAAACGTCAGTGTCATCTCGGTTTACTTATTGTGAAGCTCAAAGGTTTTGTGTCGTTTCTTTTCAAAGTAAACCAGGCTCTTCTAGACACGACTTCTGGCAAAGGAAAACGAAGCCATCATGGCTCCTCTAGGCGGGGGGTCGGGGTTTATTTTGTGTTATGTGTGAGAGAGAAAAAAATTCTGTTATCCAAAAGCTAATAAAGAAAAACAGACATCTTGTGGTTTAGGATAGGAAGGCGGTTTGCTGGAGCCCCTGTGGATGATGAGGATTAATCCTGCACTTGTAATGACCTTCACTGTGTGGGGGACAGCTGGCAGGTAGCGCTTCCATAATGTGTAGTGATGAGCCCACACATAATTACAATAATTCCACGTTGTCATTAAAGGGAAAGGCAAAGGCTGCTTGGAATTAGCATGGATAGGAAGTTTACCGGTGGATCCTGTTTGGCGTCAGACATATGAGAGATTCTACTTTACTTGGAAGGTCCTGAAATGGGTTCATGTCACAGGATGGATGAACAACCTGAAACTATTCAACTGCTTTTCTTTTACTAATACAGAACTATTTTTTTTCTTTTGTTTTTATGGTCATATTAAATTAACACTGATGCAGTTTGTAAGGGGATGTTATGTAAAATCGACTTCTTTGAGTTTTATAACAGACCTGTCACACAACCAATCGGAGTCTGGAGGAGGGTCTTAGCAATCACCCTTATGTACAAGCTGCTCAGACCTTCTCCATTGCTCTCTGGTACGTTACAGCTAATTCATCACAACAAAGTCTGCCGTGAGCTAGCTAGCATAGCCACCGATGATGATGGATGAACAGTTATCCGGTAACGGTAAGTCGTTTCTCTTCTGTTAGTACATTGAGCAGTGCGTCGATGAGGTTGATTGACTCACGTTTATGATCTGGCTTTTAGTACACATTGACCCAAATGTTTTCTGTGTTGTACCTTTCTCCTTTCCTTTTCAGCCTTTTAAGCTCTTTCCTTTAATGTTTACCTTTTGATGCCTTTTAGTGTTTCTTTTTTTTATTGTTAAGCACTTTGTGCAGCCTGTGCTGTTTGAATTGCGCATTAAAAATAAATTTGACCTTGACCTTGACTGATAGCACGACATAACACAGGGAAAGGCATTGTGAGCATAAAGTTTAAGTTGATCTGTAACTTTTTCCCTGTGCTGTACTTTAGGGGAAAAAAAAGACTTAAAGACTCTTACAGTGTGTAGTAGTAAAGCATGGTTAATATAATAACTTCAACTTCTAAGAGACGCGATTAGATTAGCATGTTGTGCTGTGACAGCCAGACGGCAGTTTCATGTCATTAACCATTCGTATAAAAGGAGACGACTGAAGAAGTGCAACACAGATGGATGAGCGCTGGAGTTGCTGAGCCCCAGCATTCACGTGGCAACGCCTCCATTCTGCTCCAACAATGGAATCAAAGTGGCGGAGATAAATGAAAGAGAAAGTGCCACTGGAGACTCAGCCATTGATCCGGCACAGAAACAAATCTGTCTTCTTCTCTGTCTGCAGGGATTAGAATAATACAGTACCGAGTACGATCAGCATGACTGTTACCGTTTCAGCTTCCCCCCTTCTCATAACTCAGATAATTTGATCTTTTTCAATATGGTCATTAACTTTGGCACATTAATGTTAGGTCTTTTTGTGTCTTCCTGAAATGTTTAATGTTTTTGATGTTCTATTCACAGAAGCACATTTTGATATTGTTTATGGCTGCCACAATGTGTCTGTAGTTTTAACTTATTGAGTTAAAATTACAGTTCTTTCAAGAAAAAATAAGGTAATGTAAGTAACACACTTAGGTAGATTTGTGTTGCAGACAGAAGAGAAAATTAAAATATGTAAACATCCAAATAAAATTAAAATCACAGGCATACATACACAAAAAAAGAACAAGAAAACATTTGCCTAAAATACTTTGAATACTTAAAACATAAAGGTTGGACATGGATATCCATCCATATACCCCGCTTACTCCTGCAGGGGGACCTGGTGTCCATCTCCATCAGTCATTGGTCGAGAAGCAGAATACAACCTGGACAGATCACACGGCTCTTTACAACTACAATACAGTAAAGAACAATGGTTAATAAGAGGCTCTGTCATCTAAAACAAGTGCCGTAATTTCTGGAATATGAGCCTGTACTTTTTTCACACACTTTGAACACTGCGATACGGAGGCCCTAAGGGGACATGAAGGAAAACAAAAAGATGCGAACCTGACTTTCTCGAGATCCCGAGAAGCTTATTGAAAAATCTGTGTTTCTCTTTTGGGTGAAAAAGCGTGTTTACACAGTTTCTGCAAAGCTGGTAGTTCACAACATTTCCTACGGTCTGGAGATGTCTCAGATGAGGATTTTGGGTTTTTTTTTAGCACTTTGCCGCATTTCAGTGCAAGACAAAACAGTGGAAGCACACAGTAGCCCAAGACATTCAGTCAAATTTCATCATCTTGTTTTATGATATAAATTTTTATAAATAAGGGAAAAATGGAGTGGGAGACCAACAGGTAGATTGGTGAAGCGTCGGCTGTGAAGCGGGCGCTATAATAGTCTGTCATGGCGACGAGAGAGCTGAGTCAAAAAGCAAAGCTCTCGATTTACCAGTCAATCTAAGTTCCTACCTTGATCTATGGTCATGAGCTTTGGGTCATGACTGAAAGAACGAGGTCAGAGGTACAAGCGACCAAAATGAGTTTTCTCCATATGGTGCCTGGACTCATCCATAAAGATAAGGTAAGAAACTCAGTCAACCAGGAGGGTCTCGGAGTAGAGTTGCTGCTCCTTCACATCAACTAGAACTAGAACTAGAACTTTTTAATCAATATTAAGAAATTATTTACTTAAAACAGGCTCCTATTTCTTGCTAAAAAGTCACTTGTAAGTTAGTTTTGTCTTATTTTAAGGGTGCCAAGATATTTCCACTAGAAACTAGACCAAAAATACTCGGTGAGAGTTTGCGTTTTTGCAATGTACCCACGGCTGGATGGATGGTTACATTTTTGGATCAAAATTACTACAAATATTACACACCGCTTTTTGAACCGACACTAGGCTGCTGAACTAACTCGGCTGTACCAACCACACCACTCGGACACAATTCTCTGCATTCATGTTTATTTAATATTTATACAACATCTCTTCCAATCAGGATGAGTTATACGGTTTTGGCATCCTCCTACTCCTGTGTGCTGGAGATTTCTCAAAGCCCCCAGGCTCTTCCAGTGTTTTCATCCCCAACTTGGAAGCTACATCACTTTATATATATTTTAGAAGGGAAATATGAATGTGTCCCACTTACCTTGAAAACCACCACACAGAAAAGCTTTTCATCCAAATGGCATCCACAGCTTGTGGAAACACCTCATGCTTTGTGGCACTTTGTTTCATGAAATGGTATGTCAAAAACAGCGAGTGTTTAATGTGTTTTACACCAAACTTGGTCTGTAAGTAAGTGATTTGTATGCAGGCAGGGAGCGGCAGCCAGGCTTGGAGCGTGGACTATTTCTGGAGCCGTGCGCAGTGTGATTCAGACACAAACTGAGAAGGGAAAAAATGAACACGGTGCCGTGTAACCAGCCTTTATTGGTTTACTTCATAGTATTCATCACACGCCTCATGTACTGAAGGCTGACAACAACGTATCAAGAAGGAAATGTTAACTTTTCCAAGAGAAATTTGCTTAGTACTAATTACATGTTACATGTTGTGATAATATATTTTCTCACTCAGTTTTTTTGATGATCAAACAAATTTTATTATCAAAGCTAACCAGATTAAAATCCAGTTTTCAAATGACAGAGATTTAAAGACAAGTGGCAAAAGCAATAAGGCAGAAGGGATCATCCAGGACATATTACTGTGAATAATTGTCTCTGCCAAATATTGAGTTGGTAGCCTGTCCCAAACGTGTGATAAAAGGTTAAAAGACTAAAATTAAAAATAAATGTAACATACCATAATACAAGTCAGAGTATTTATGTTGAACTGTTGAGGATTTACGCTCAGAACTCAAATTGTTCATTTTACATCACAAATAGCGTAACAATCACTTTAGGGGTCCAGACATTGTTCCCAAGGGAACAGTATGGATGCTAAGATCAACTTTGCCAGGAGCAAAGAGGAGGAAAGAAATCAGTTAAAAGGAGAAACCAAAATCAAATAAAACAGAGGTAAATGGAATAAAATACGAGTTTAACAGAAATGGCTGAAAACATGAATTTTTCTTTTAATTAGTTTTCTTGTGGAGAAGGAAAGCTAAAAATAAATCATGTGACAAACTGGATTAACTTTATAGACTGTATGCAGAGGTCAAAAATTCATATAAATAAACCAACCTTGAGAAAGGGAACTTTGCACTGTGAAATATTGACTAAGCAGAAGGTCTATGGAGCTTTAACTCCAGTGAACAAAGTCGAAGCGTGATCAGGAGGTCCAGAAGTGGCCACACCAGAAAATCAATGCGTCCAGCATTTCCTGCTGAAAGGTAGTGAATAAAGCTTGAGCTGTGATCTCAGTGAATCAGAAACAGATTCCTAACAAGGAATGAAGAGAAACAAATCTGGTGGCAAAACACCAGCGTTTCTCATTGGGTGTTGGGAAGAGACTGGTGACCTCAGATGAATCGGCCCGAGAGCAACGGCAGAAAGATGAAAATAAGAACATAGACACCTTTAGGAGTAGTAGGAATAATTTGAGTCCTTCTGGTTTCCAGAGAAAACAACTCTCTTCAAAAACTACATAATAGTTTTATACAAACAGGATTTCACAAACCTTTAAACCGATGTGACATTTGTCTTTGATGGTTATCTATAAAGAAATGAGCAAACAAAATGTAACACCAGGAACAGTCCTGGTACTACGTTGGTAAAGACTCTTTGTGCTCTGACAGGTAAAATTTCCTGGTGTGGAACCAGCCCACTTAAAACACTGATAGGGTGGCAGTGGAGCTCAGGTCACATGTGCAGCTCTGCAAGATAAGATGCTATAGACAAGCAAAAAGTTGGTTTAAAACAGTAAGTGGGACAAAACCAAACAGTGAAAAATTGAACTAAAACACAAAACAAACACCTTAGTGACTTCACCAAAATGTTAGCCTGATGAAACAAACCAGCCTTTTGCTCTCTCCTTTGCATCGTTCAGACGGTCTGGATTCTCGGCTATTGAGAAACGATTGCTTCCTGGAGGTGTAGACTGTTAAAAGTCTAGATCACTAACGTTTGATGCTATAAAACTTACCGAAAATCGCCTGCGCTGTAAATTGCCATCCTTCACTGCGAAGAGAGAAGTGCTGAACCGAATGAGGCAGCTGTTAATGTTAATTCAATATATGGAAGCGAGACCAACACAGAATGAACCGTTTCATTCACTTCCTCTGCTGCCATTTATGAAACTACAGGCAGACGACAGGTTTTACGCTCAGCAATGCAAAGTCACTAACATGAGACCAGATGAGCTCAGACTGCTGAGCTTTAGCATCACAACGTTTATAGTTAGTTTCTAGATGATGTTTGTAACGAAATGACTTTTTCTGAATCGTCCAGAATATAAAATCCTGGAAAACCGAGTTGTTCGGTTTGAGACAATAAAATATTTTTCTTTTACATTTTTAAGACAAAGTGTATTTTATTTTTCTTCTCAAGCTTACAAAATTAAGCATGGTGATTAATCACAGTGCTAGAGTGTGATTAATCTGATGCATTTTTTAAACTGAAATATACATATCCTATATTGGTGTGTGTTTTCCTTTGTTAAATGTGTGTGTGCGCGACCGTTTTGGATAACCAGATGAGCTTCAGCTTCAAACAACTGGCCTGTTTCCCTCCACTGAACTGTGAAGTGCAGCAATTTATTTTTTACTGGGGCCTGATGGCCTGTGAATAGGTGTGAAGATGGAGGCTGTGCTGTGATACATGGGCTTTCCCCTTGCTCACCTTGGGGTCTCCTTTTCTGCTCCACATCATTACACGGGCGCCTGCATTATCACAGCAGGACGAGGAAAAGGTTTTGTCACAACGTGAGCAAAGCTGGAGCAGCTTTTTCAACCAGCCATGTAAAAGTCTCAGGGTATGAGCTCACGCGCTGCACCACACCACACGCCTACGTTGTCCTTTCGCCACGTGGAAGTGTTGGTTTTAGTTTGTTTGCCTCGTTTTATTACTGCGCAATGTTTCCTCTGAGACGGTCCCGTTTCGGTTTCTCTGGCTTTTTGTTCCGCTGCCCCGATTTTAGAGCAAAGGGGCTTGTGGGACCAAGGCTCCAAGAAGCAAAAATCAATAGCTTTGCAAGCAGCATCATTTTACTAGTGACAAGTGCATTTATCAAGTAAAAAAGCAGAACTGCTCAGCGAGCGGCAGTAAGTCTCCCTACATATTACTCTTCCAACCTGCAAATGTACTGAGCTATAAAAGGTACAAAAGGCTGCCTTTTACCATCACTGTTGTTAATTTTATGGAGCCCTCAGGAATCCCGTTCACCTTTGAGCAAGTAGAAACGTGCTTTTAACTGTTGTCATGCATGCTCCAGTTCTGTAAAGATGAAATTTAATGAGTAGTTAATGCTCTGTGGGGGTAGAAGTAGCTGAAAATGCAGGATGAGGGCAGCGCTACAGCTCAGAGCTGGTTTATGTGTCGGGATGGCTCAGCTGGTTCAGTCCCATTCACCTACCAGCAAAAGTTAAAGGTGAATAGTGATGATTACCACCTCAGTAACCAAACGGTAATGTTGCACAATAATTGTTATTTTAGTAATGGATTATTCTGACGATTGATTGTTTGCATTTTTTTCTTTAAATACTGCACTCTGCTGATTTTTAATTTAACCTCTGCAAGTTTATTTTACACAATATTTAAAATAGAAATAAATATTTAATTATTTTCTAAAATAGAAAATTAAGATTTTATTGCCAATTAAAAACATTTCTTTAATGAAAGCGTCAGGAGCTAAAACTAATTCATTCTAACATCAACATGTGGAAACCTCAGCGCTTTCTGCTCGATTTGGCACCAGTACAGTTTGGGCTGATCTGTTGATTCTTAACAAGGTAGCAAGAGGTACTTAATATAATTTTTATGCGGAATTTGAACAAGATGTAGCCAAGTTGCAAAATCTTTTTTTTTTTTTGGTACAGTTTTGGCGTAGTTAAAGTTCTGGGTGTGTTACTATTTAGCAAATGGCCTTTTTTGAGCCGGTATACTCTCATTAACAGTTAATTGATGACTAAATTAGTCAACAATTATGTCAATAATCAAATCATCATGATTAATACAATTAATCGTTGCAGCCCTATGTGCACTTTAGCACCCTGAAGGATTTACAGACAATGTAAAGTAACAAGGTCTATTCTGGTGTTGACGACCCCTGAGGACTGCTCATTAAAGAAAAACATATCAAAACCGAGTCTTATACTTTACATGTGACAGTTAATGATTAATTACAGAAAATAAGTATATTAACTACACAGACCTCACAAGCTGAATTCTTGGGGGACTGAATCATTTTTAATGGTCTTAAATCTCGTCTCCTTTACCGTCTTTTTTCACGTAATTCACAAAAGAAAACAATAAAAAAAATACATCAGATCTGATTCTTTTACTTTGTATGAACTCATGACCTGACGTCCAGGACGGGCTAAATAATCCTTCATGTTCTTCTCTATTGTTTCTCTCACAATTTCTTGTATTTATCTTCAGTTTTTACATTTCTCTCTCTCTGTGTGGAGCTGACCGTCAGTTGCATCCCGCAGACAGTACACATTTCATGGCTCATATTATAGTTAGATTTTAACAAATGTATTTTCTAACAACTTTAATGGAATTTTAATAAAAACTACTTGGTGCAAAAGAGTAAGTTTGGACATACAGCGGAATGGAACATTAAATATAAATATACTGTTACATGCACCACTAAGTATTTTGTAGACACTTGTAAACGTTGTCCAAATTCTGTTGTTGGTTTTAACAAACTAAATACACAAATAGATGAAAACATCTGACAGTGAGAAGTTTGATGATTTATCAAACTTTAATCATATAAGGTATCAATATTTTATTGATTTGGTATTGGATCAATACCAAAATATCACCACCTTCCTAAAATAGTTACTTTTTGCCTAAATTCACCTTTTGGCAAAAAGGTGACACTACATTAAATGGTTTAATATTCCATAAGCTACTCAAAAGGCATGATTCCTCAACAGAGATATATTACATGAGCCGTTTGCACAGATGAGCTTATTAAGGGGTTAATCACTCCGTCACCTCCCCCTGCTCTGCTTTCCATTTTAAAATTACCTTCCAGGAGCAGAATTCACATTCGTGTGAAATAAAAATTATACGCTTCACACACAAACACTATATTTTATTTTTTTAAATGACTGTTTTCTATACATTTATGTTTCATAAAACCAAACTGAAAACCAGCCTGAAGGTTTAGAGAAAGTGAAAAATGTGACTGGAAGGCAGATGGTCTCATTTCATTGACTGGATCATCTCTGTGCTTGTGTCCACCACTCAAATGGTCTGCGTGTGTGTGTGTGTGTGTGTGTGTGTGTGTGTGTGTTTGCGTGTGTGTGTTGAACTGTAAACTCTAGCTGCAGGAAAGCTCTGTTAACCCAGTTTGAAGCTTAAGAAAAATACTTACAACCCAGGCTCCACGTACTTTTAGAGAAGTTATTGACCAAACGGCATTGGAAAATATTTGTATAAAACCGAGAAGACGAAGAGTTGTGTTAGCGTTGTAGTGTGAAGTTTTTATCTCCTAATGTGCTTCACATTTACTCTTCAGGTTGCAGCAGAATTTCACATGAAAAGGAACAGTTCATATTTTATAAATATTTGTCAGAGACATCAAATATAAGACGACACATTTTACGTTTCTATCAAACTGTCATGCGAAATTTAAGCAAACTTCCATGTAACAAAAAAGTGAATGAGACGTGTTTCAGTCAGGCTGGTTAAAGGGTCATTCCGTCAGAAGTTGACACGACACATGGCTGTAATAAATAGGAAGTCGAGGTTGCTAGGTAACACAGACCACACTTCTCAGACAAATGAACAGACGTTTCTAGGAATATGTTGCTATTGGATAATTATTCAACTGTCATGTCAACTGGTATTGGCAATGCTGTATTTTGTCTGGAGACAAAGAAATAAATCACAATTCTAATAGAATCAGCTGATCAGTTGTGTGATATTAACGTTCACTACGTCAGAACTCATTCAGCAAACATTTTGGACGAAATTGAGAAAGTTATTTTCCATGTTGCCGTTTCCATCAACCATTTCTAATGTGATGCTTCAAACTGTGCAGAAAAAACATTTATACACATAAATGGTTTTTGTCTGCTAAGAAAGCAGTCAAAAATTTGTAACAGTGTCAAAATATTGTAGCATTATGAGACTGTTCTACAACAGAGTATCTACAGTCAGAAGCTTCTTCAGGTATGCTGTAATACGGACTGCTACAGGAGATTCTTACCCTACCCACAGCCATCACAGCAACTTATTAAAAAAATGTATAACATGAATTACATTAGACTTCCCTTTGAGATTAATAAACTGTTTTAATTGAATTAATGTATTTTTAATTTCACATCATGTTGAGCTACTGATCTTTTTACTCAATAGTGATGCATAAATAATGTTTTGCATTCTTGAGCTAAAGAATTATAATCACTGGCTGACTTGAAGTAGTCCTACCAAGTATTATAGTGGATAAACAATTGGTAAATGTGGGATATCAACCTGGAGCACACAAGTGATCCTGAGAATAGACAAACATACAGCAGTAGGATAAGGAACTGGGTTAGAGATGTTTTTTTTCTCCATTAGGCAAACGTGTCTTGCTGTAACAGGAGAAGAAAATCAAAAGCAAATGGAGACATTAGGGAAGATACTGTAGTGTAGCCAAACTGCCAAAGCATATGGGGAAGATGCAATCTCCTGAAGCAATTCAATTTTGTCCTTGACTTACCAGCAGCATGCGAAGGCTGCAGAGAGGCTGCATTAACATATGCTCAACTTTAATGAGAGAAGGACAGATGGTGGTTTGGGGTTTTATCTCAACTGTAACTGGCTCCCTTGACTTTGCAGCAAGCGGATTGAGCAGGAAGATGAGGTGGGGGTGGTGGAGTGAAGAGAAACACTGTGGAAAAGTTAGAGGAAGAGGGAGAAGGCTGCGAAGTTGGGTCAAAGTACGAAGAGTTGTGGACTGTTAAATCCAACATTCTCAAAGCATCAATATGATTGGAAGGGAGGTGACAGAAAAGGTTGGGCCGTCAGGTTCAGTTCTACACTCCAGTTTTAAAACCAGTTGGACAACATGATGCAGTTACATCATCGTGCAAGTACAGTTTAGCAAGTTGTTTTAATATTTAAAGCTGCAGTATGTAACTTTTATAAAGAACAAGTTGAAACCGTCTCCTTGTTGTGACAGATAATCTGAAAAATAATGGAACTCCTCTGCCTTCTCCCAGTTTTAACTAGAAACAACCAATCAGAGCCAGGAGGCGGGCCTTAGCGCTGTCAATCACCCTCTGTTGGAGCTGCTCATTTCCCCCTCCCCGTAACCTCCTTGCTCTCTTGCTAGGCTGCAGCTAGCCTGTTGTGAATGCTATTGCCAGTTACCCTAGCCACTGAGGATGGCAGATAAACAGTTTTCTTGCAACGGTAAGTTGTTTTTCCACCATTAGCGCATTGAGCAGCGAGTACGTTGGTTTGATTGAAGGCACTAAGACCCTCCTCCTGGTTCTGATTGGTTGCTTTTGGTCTGGAGTAGAGCATTTCTTCAGATGGTATATTTTTTTAAGAAAAGTTACATACTGCAGCTTTAAATGTCCTGTGACTGGTGAGATTGCTGGACACTGGCACCATAACTCCAGGTGTAGAAACTGATTATTGGACAAACAAACTGAAAATAAAAATACAATAAAAGGTAACTGAGGGTGTTAATTTTCTAAAGTTTATTTGATCATCCAAGCAAAACTCTAAACCAGAGCACTTCCTCTCCCGAACGCAAACCAAAGTTCCCAGCATAGAGGTGTGGATTCTACGACGACTGCAGACCAAATGTCCTTATCAGGACGGCTCCGTGCGTTTCTTTAGTCCAGACTGGCTGCTTATGCATGCTGACCTTCAGATGAGTCCAGGCCTGATCTGAAGGTCAGCCATACAGCAGTTGGATCAAACACAAAGTCCACACTGCACAGAGCCTCATCATTATTCACTGCCTGGCCACCAGCAGGGCAGTAATGTTAAAACCCCCAACAGTTATTATGACTGCCCTTGACACTTTACACCAATGCTGGAAAGTCTTTGAACATAAATTATATATATTAAAAAAAATAAAATTCAAGCAGCGAGAATATACATTTTGATTTGGAACATCAGGGAGACTCTGAAGCACATAAACATTGTTTGTTCAAGGACACTGGCAGATTCAAACCTTTAACCGTGCAGAAAGGGCCTATCGACACATACTAAACACATTTAGAAAGGAGCAATGAGGCCAATAAATTCTACTAAAAGAATGCTGACGAAGACCAGAGAAAAGCCTCATTATCGTATCAACTGTTCGGAACTGCAGCTACAAGTTCCAGTTAATTCATGGCAGAAGAGCTGCAGTTGAGTTGTTTTCTCTTCCACTAAAGAAAAATATTGAAGACATCAATTTCTTTAATGTTTCACCACAGCAAAATGGAGTCTTTGAAGTCACCGTCTAAACGTTTCATTTGTCCCAGTGCAGCGTGGGACGACTTCTCTTCTCTGGATAAAAGTATTATGCTATGGAGAGTCGATGAAAAGTTGCTCCGTTTGCTGCCATCCCGTTTCATTGTTGAACTGTAACATGAAAATGTTTTCTCCCAAAACGTACTGGCATTTAAACGCAGTGGCGGTTTGTAAGGCTACACTGTAAAAATTAGCAGCAATATTTTTGGTTTATTTAGCCTGGGATCGTGGGAAGAAATGGGTGCTCACTTTTCAAAGTCAAATTTTCACCATAGTTATTTATATATGACATGATTCCAAACAAAATATTAAATTTGTAACCTTAATATATTTTGTTCCCAAATGAAGCTAAATATTTAGTTTGGAATCTCATTCTTCAGTTCCCAAGTAAATGTTTAGAGTCAAGTTACATATTTAATTAAGTACATATTTAGTTTGGCGTTGAAAAGGAATAGAGTGACTCAGATTAATGGTGAGGATGAAAACACTTCTTTAATCTCACAACTGGGATCACGATCAGACGGAATTATAAACTACTAGCACAGGAAAAAACTCCAGGTTTCCAGGAGAGCCTCACACGAATAACGGCAACAGACAAGGAACCAACAACCACAGAGCACAAGACGAAAGACTAAATACAAGCAGACATGATCAGGGAACGAGGCACAGCCAGGTACCATCGATAACCAATAAGTGGGAAAAAACAGGACACAAGACTGAAAGTAAAACACAAGCTATACAAAACCCCTAATATCCACATCAACCCCCCCCCCATCAAAAGACAGCTACTAGACGCCAAAACAAAAAACAACCCAATACTGTTGGGAGGAGGGGCCACGGACGGGGAGCCCAAAAAAACAAAAGTCAGTGTGATGATCTGCCATCCTATGCAAAATCCCTAATTCCCACAAGTGGAGCATATTTTAGGATTTTAAAGTCGTTATCCGACTGGAGCCGGCACATTAACAACTTGATAGTCCACCATGGTTGTTGTCTTTCTTCCTTTGTCAAGTATCAAAGACGTTCAAGTCGGTTGGATCCGACCTGGACGTTAGGTCACATTTGAATCAGATACGTATTGCATATCCAAGCGGCCTGGGTCGCATTCGAAAACGGTCGGATCTGTGTTGCTCAGACTGTCATGACCAACAGAGATACAGGTCACATTACCGCAAGAAAAAATAAATAAATCAGAATTGGGTCACTTTTGCAGTGTGAACGCAGCCTAAATGTTCTGAATTTGTGTAGCACTTTCTCCAGTCCTGAGGCGTCACGCTGCATTCAGGCACACGTTAACACGCTCCAAACAAAGGGTGGGCCGAGTCAAATTCAAAGTCTATGTATTAAACATAGTATCTCATTGAAGGTCATGAGGGTGTAACGACAAGCTTCTCAATGTTTATGGGAAAATATTGTACCTACTATAAAGCTAAGTGATGCCATATGTGACGGCTACTAAAGGGGAATCAGAAGAGCACCTCCTCCTCCTCTTCCTCCTGTTATAACACCCATGAAGTTCAGGGTCCTAATCCCCTTCTTTCCCCATTCTCTCTGTGTGTGACAGACTGTTTCTGGACCATTACCCAAATCTATCTCTTCAACGTGGTGAGTCTGGCATTCCAGCCAGCGGGTGCTTCTGTTTGGAAGCAGCGTGGTTTTAAAGACCTCCCCGTAGGGGCCGAGAGCTTTATGAACGCTGCCGGTGAGACAAGCAGTTGAGGTTTCCTCCATCGCAGCGGAAGACTCTGCAGACGGCCTGTCCTGGACAATCGGCGTCACGGACACAGCACGGCTCATTTCAGTTTCCACGAAAGCCCTTTTCAACAATTTGAAGTAATAAACGGCATCAACGGTTTTAGCAGGACATTTAGCCTTTGCATTGTAGCTTCAATTTTAAGACAACAAGACACTTCTGAAGTCTCGGCAGAACAGAAGGGCAATATTTGGATTTGCAGTTTTCAAATGTTTGTTATAAAGACATGAACGTAGAAGAGCAAAGCAAGTGGAAGACGGAGTAATGCAAAAGGAGGGAGATGAAAGCACTTCCAATCTCAAGCATGCAAAAACCTAAATTGCCACTTGTTTTGTGAAAATGAATTAAGAAGAGTTGACAGTGCAATCAAAGCCCAGTTCCCTCTATAAAGACGGCAGCTATTACCATGTGCACTGAGACAGTCCAAATTGGTTATTTCACCAAAGGCTGGCAAAATAAGCTGAATATATGAAAAGTGCTCTGATTTTAATAGGAAAACTCCTGAGCATCAGCTCAGCCTCGTTTAGAAACAGCAACAGTAGAGCAATACGCTGCACATGCTGATGGTAGTTCCTTTTATTAACGGCGCTGCAGTTTCTGGACACTTAAAAAAAAAAAAAAAAAAGAATTTTATAATCATTTAACTATGGTAAAGAAAAACTTATGCATTTTCAAATTTTAAACATGATCTGTGTGGTTTAGACCCCAAGCAAAGCCTTGATGGTTTTTTTGTTTGTTTGTTTTTCATTTTCACAAATAAAATACAATTATCATATATCAGTTGCATCTGTATTGGGAGTAGGATAAGTCTCCAGGTTGTTCCACATTCACTCACACAGGATAAAATGTCCCTCAAAGCTTTAACTTACGCTTTTTGTCATTGAAGTCAAAAGGGCGACAGACACGATGTAAATATTTAGAACTTTACCATCATCTGCTGATTCAGCTGTTTACTACCAATGTTCTGTTCTTACAACTTTTCTAACTACAACGTCCTTTCCCATACATTCTACCTCCAGAAAACGGCAGAACTCAGAATAAAATAATAGTAATTCTGCTTTAAACAAGTTGAGTGTTTCACAACTGTATACCTCTTTGCTGTGGTTGGAAGCTATGAGTATACTGGTGTTTTCACACCAGTATGGTAGACTTGGTTTGATTGAGGACCAACATTACATTTGTTGGACTTTCTTCTGCGATTCACTTTCACACTGACTGTCAGTCAGCCAAATCGAAAAACCTGTTCACTCCTTCGCCTGTGGTGGCGCTGCAACAAGAACCACAGGTCGAAACGACACAATAGGACCTGCTTTACAAGTTTGGAAGAGTGGAGTACTAAAGACACTCTAGACATCACTTACTATAGTATTGTGTCCTCACAGCGAGGAGATTATTTTATAATATAGCAATATTATTATGTATTGTTCCATTTTGAAAGACTGGATTGGATACTTTAGCCAGATGTGTTTATAGCACATGTCCAGTAACAGACCTTGTTGATTCTGTTGTATTGCTCAGATGGAGTGTTAACTGAGCTGGATCTGCTTCCCCCTCACCTTGTGTGTAACAGGAAGGACATGCTGGAAGGTGGGTTTGGACAGCCTGGTGCTGGCAGTCGCTCACTTCTTGCTTAGCAAGATGTGTAGATGGGGAGTGAACCAACTTGGATGTCCTTTTTACAGAAGACTAATCAAGGCAAAGGACACCATAATTAGACTTACTCCCCAACACCACACAGCTCCAATAAAGTGACGGCGTCAGCCTTTCTAAAACAGCCATGCATAACTGTTTGCGTTCATGAATTCACTCCTGGCTCCAGGGATACTCTGAGGAAGCTTTTAGGATACATTCAGGAGTTTTTATTATGGATGAAAACATTAAATTTTTTGGTAAGCGTTCCAAATATAATTGTTTTTCCATTAAGATTTATTTTCCTTCCCCTGTATTTATGCCTGAACACACAAAAGTACGCTTTATTCAGAAATTAGCAAGTTTGCACATCAGATGTGACACCTGAATGTTTCCAGACGTGTTAATTGGTTAGAAAAGCAGACGCTGGTTGAAATGAGATTTTGTTATAAGATCATCCACTGCTGCATTTGTACAGAGGAGAAGATATTGCATCTGTTTGTTTCAATAATACTGTTAAAATTGAGTTAGCTTACATGTCACAATACTGTACAAGTACATTGTTCAGTGTA
>NW_015116392.1:0-2864 GCF_001443285.1 Poecilia latipinna | reverse complement strand
GCACAACTCTTTTTTCTGTTGCTATTTTCACTTTTTTCAGTGGGGTAGCTAGCTGGTAGCCTGGAAGCTACAGTAAACTAACATTTTTTACTTCAGTAAGTTCTATTTGAATGCTCCCTTGTGAATGATGGGGTGATGGTGCTGCATTATTTAAGTGCATTACGCTCACTCAGAGGTCAGAATGCAAAACAGTGTGTTAGACCTCAGTGTTAGAGCATTGTTAGCTTACCGGGAAACAGTCTTTCTTAAGGTCATACTGTCATAAAGTACTGCACTGTGCTCGTCATGCAGTAAATAGAGATCCATTTGTGTTATCAGACAAAGTAGATTTCTCCACATGACAAGGTCTTTACTCGGGGGAGGAAGAAGCCTTTACTTCAAAAACAACATAAAAGGTCAGATTACAGTTTGTAAGTGAACTCAACTCAGGGACAAATATTTCAGTTTTTATAGAAATGTTCTGTGGTTTGAATATAACATTGATCTCCATAGTGGCCTTTGTTGCATCTGGGAGAAAAAGGAAGAGGCCTGGAGAGAACAAATTTGAAGTAAGAGGATGGGAGCGTCGTGCTATGGGGCTTTTGGAATTGATGGACTTTATAAAACAGATGGCATTGTGAGGAAAACAACTTTACGTTTAAATATTAAAGCAATGTCACATGATATCCGCTAGAATATTTGGAGCCCTCATAAGCTGTATTTTGCATCGTTCAAAAGCCTTACAAAAAACTAATTCAATTGTCAGGAAGTACTGAATGTCCAAGGAATACCAAGCAGGGTTTTTTTTTTTCTTACTTTTTGTCTAAAGTACCAAAGAATTCTCGAAGCTGAAATGTGTCAAAGGTGTTTCTGGGTTAAAAGGCCAGAGCAGTGGGCTGCCTCTTTCCTGCAGTTCATTTTTACTTCACAAGGCGCTTCAATGAACTCAGCATGAACTCTCTTGTGCACCCGAGCATCTACTGCGTCTTCCAGTCCATGTAGTAATCCTTTTTTTTCCCCCCAGTTTAATTGTGTTGGTGTTCAGAGACGTGGAGACCAGAGTAGCATGATTCATTTGGAATTTTGACTTGGCCATTTAAATGTTCCTTTAGTTCTCATTGACATCTAAAGGAAAAGGTCTGAGGTCGGCGGTACTTTGTCATTCATGTTGCATCTGCAAATACGCAATGTAAATATTTCCTTTGTTTGATCTAAACATTCATATTCAGTTAGTGAAAGGAACTGAAGGTAACTGTAGAACCTGATCTCTGTTTGGACTGTTTCCTTTTATCATTTTAGATGTCATTAATCTGTCTTTACTAAACAGAAACAGATCATGTCATGGGTTTGCTTAAGTGCTTCCAACTAGTAAAATTACCAGACCACGTGAGATAATTTTCCACTGTTATGCTGATGATAGCCTATAGTTATATATTCATCCACAAATCCTGATGAATCCAATCCCCCACTCAGTTTCTTCAGACTAGCCAGCAGCAATTAAACACCAGCTGCCCATCAGCTGAGCTCCTTATAGGAGATACTTCTCAGCGAAATGCTGGTAAAAAGCCATGATGTGATGACTTCCTGAAAACTGAGTTTGCATTAGTTTGTAATTTCTCCTCCGTCATATTTTTTATATATAGTTTTACAATAGTTGAACTTAACATAGTTGCTTGATAGTGCTATAATATAATTGCACTCTGTGCCTGGAAAATACATGACACTTCTCCTTTAAATGCTGCAGTAGCCTGGGATCAGCCCGTGTGATTGGCCCTTTGTAGTCACATGGTACACATGAAAGCTAATTGAAAGCTAAGCCCCTGTGGCCCAAAAAGCCCAGCAGCCCACTGGAAGTACTCCCAGTCCTCCCATTTAGCCACATTTATACTGTAGGACTGCTTGATGACATTGTTAGCAGCTGTAGTCAACTTTGTTAAACTTATTCATTCATTTTTTCATCTTAATCAGGTCTTGTAAAGGGGAACTATTGATACACAGACAGCAGATCTATTATGAGCCAGAAATAAGCAAGAGTCACCTTAACTGGCCCATTTTCCCAATTTTCCCGGGGTGTTAAGGTCAGCATGCCGGCTGCCATCAGTAATCCTGCCTCCCTGTTGAGGATTCAGAAAGAAGGACAGTGTCTATAAATGGCCGACCCAGATGTCTGAAAACAACCTAAATCGGTACCAGCAGACATCCAGTGGTGGGGGTTTAGGGTTTAAGGGGGGCGTCTAGACAGGACCAGGAGTCCAGAGTAACTATGCCGCCTAACAGCCTCTGTCCTTCACAAAACCTTTCACCTACAGCTTCTCCACACATTCCTGTGACTGACGCCTGTCAATACGTCTCATCTTCACTACGGCCTGACAGTCTGTCATGGAAATGTGTAAATTAGATGCTGATTCACACTGATGGCTGAACCATACTGCTTTGGGTTTATATTATGTTTTCTGTTCGGCCAAGTCTGGCCTGTTAGGGCCCCTTAGTGTGGGCCTTCCCCTTGAGAGTGGCTGTTCCCTCACTACATGCCAGCCGTTTAGCAGGTAGTCATGCTTTGTGTATAGAAGAAGCTACAATTTGTCTAACATGTATCCATGTCAGTGTGTGAGCACTAAAGCCGAAACATGAAGTGACAGCACTAAAATGCTTTCACTTTGAGTGACGCCGGAGTCATTTCCAGGAGCAGAAAGCTGTAATTTCACTCCACCTGAGTTTGATTGTACTGTTCATACAAGTATTAATTTTTCCAGCTGTAACCTGCAAAGAGTTTAAACATTTAAAACTCCACTGGTCACAACGGCCTGTGTTTAATCATTTGTATTATGTTCAATCATATGTCCAACAACTGCCCTTTTTCTTTATAGGGGTTCTTTTCATCTATT
>NW_015116391.1:28227-38063 GCF_001443285.1 Poecilia latipinna | reverse complement strand
GTGGAAGCTGAGGAAATTCTCAAAAAACGTCAAATATTCAGCAACTCCTGTCAAGTATGGACAGAAAAACGAGCCACAGTTCACAGGTTTACCAAAACGTCCCAGTGACCTTGTTGAAACTGTGCTAGGTTGTTCTGAGGGCAACGGTGCAGGTAATCAGAAGTCGTCAAGGAGTGCCACAAACCCGTGTAGCTCAACTCTGCGCTCTCTCTTGGATCCTCAGCTAAACAACCTCCAAGTCTGAAGTAAGCCGAACAGGGCGGGGAGAGGGGAATAAAAACAAGAGCTGAAAACACACAAACAGATTTCTGCCTGAGACGGTAAACAGCCCCAATCATCAGAGCGCTCGTCGTGAGTGTTCTCCACAAATCACGGGCTCCTCTCCACGCTCGTGCTTGACTTGCCTTTCCGCAAAATCTTGACATTGTCTCGCGGCAGCCCACCCGCTGCCAGGCTCCTTCTCATTTGCAAGCGGGTTCTGTTTCTGCCTTGACGCTATCAAGATGCCCCGGGAATCCAACCCGGGGGTAGAATTGGTATAAATGCGTCTTGATTATTCATTTATTTTCTGAAATAAAAAAAAAGTGTGGCCGGGTTTGTAACCACTTCATCAACGTACCTTTGCGTTAACATTACCCTCCATTGAAACCAGTCTCCAGACGTCTATTGTTTGCTATTTAAAAGGGAACAACTTTGATGTACAAAGTAGCATAAGAAAAAAAGTAAATAATTCAGCTTTGCTATGGCCTCAACCCATCCTCAGGAGAAACAATTATCATTCTTTACTGTGACTTTTAAGAGCTGCTCGAGGGCCAAGCAAGAAACAATGACAAGGACGTCTCCCTGTTTATGGAACTGTATGAATATTATATTTCCTCCCCGCTGCGAAGTTGGACAATCAGACTCGATTCGCCTGCCACGTTCAGGCGCACCACCCTCGCTTTTTTTTTTTTTTTTTTTTGTTCCATCTCCAGACATTTTCCTTTTGCAGCTGCCTGAGCTAATGCTGTCATTAGGCTACTGGATCCTGTAGCCAAATTATAATGTGATCTCCTGCATCATCTATTCTTCTCCTCCCCCCAGTACTGATGAATAGCTTAAGGTCAGACTATCAAATTAGTGGCTGCCATTACTCCCCAGACACTAATGGCATCTTTATGAAAGGAAAGATATGTAATCTCTCCGAAAGCCTTTTGGAGACCAAACAGTTTGTCTGTAGATGAGATGTGAGTGCAAGTCTGAGTGATTGTAGAGTGGATTGGGCAGGGGAGGTGGGGGTGAGTGGGAGGAAGGATGATGTGTGCCTGCAAGTGCCAACCCCAGTTTGATTTTTTATTTTTTCCCTCACGTCCTGAGCTCCGGTTTTAATTCAAACTGCCGTGCCCATGTTTATCTGTTAATCCGTTTGTCTTTGCACCCTCGGTTATACATACCCAAACGGATCAAACGCGGCACGTCTCGCAAACTGCGATCAATAAAACGAGGCGTCCTACGTTCTCTTGAATGAACCTGACAAAATGATAAAAAAATAAAAAAAACTTTGTTAGCAGAGTATACTGATTCCCATTATTGAGCTCTGTAGTATAGTTATTTTTTTTCAAACTATATCCACTCCGCAGCACTCCACTGACCCGAATGCCCTCTCCATCACATATATCTGCCACATTAAAGGAAATGGCTTCCACAAAATGCAATAATTACCCATTGTTGGATTAAAGTTTACCCGTCGTGGAAAGTTTTCGCAAATATAAATCAGAACCCAATTTGAAGCTCAAAGTTCTAATTACCTTGGAGTGTGGTGATTTGCGTAGGATAAGGAGGACTATAAACTCGATGGCAAAAGCTGTTAGCTAAGGCTTTGTAGCAGCATCTAATTTCAAGAAAGAGACAATGTGAAGTTTGTTTTTTTCCATATCTAGTAGTAGATGAACTGTTGTTTGTTTGTTAATTATCAGTCTCCGGCGTTGGCGGTCTCCAGGGACAAAATGACCCACATCTACAGGCTTCAGTTTACAGAAGAAAATATGGATGGCATAAAGTTTGATGCTCCTCTGCAATCAGAGGCAACAAAAATGAACACCAATCCAAGTGATAATAGGCAGACATAAAACAGATGTTGTTTTAATTTCTTTGAAACAGGAGATCATTTGGCTGGCACGAAACAAATTGCCAGACTTCTTCAATCGAAAACGAAGTGCCAAACATTTATTGGAGCTTGGCCATTTCCATCAGTTTTCAAGAAAAACAAACTCTGTGATCAGTAACTTAATTTGTCTTCTCCGATTCAGGATTCTGAACGCTGTTATTGCTCTATAATTAAGCTGTCAAACAGAAAATCATGTCCATCTGACAGGATTCGCAGTCAAACCACCCGACGTCGCCCCCCAAAAAATGTATTGGAGTTTCCCGTCAGACCAGGAAGCTGGCACGGAGTAACTTGATCTCGACCTGGAGCGAAATCAAATAGCTCCGCTTCGGCGGCGGACCCCCCGGACAGCCGCAGTGGAAGTCCATCACAGGGGTCACAGCTTCAATCCGTCACTGTCGGCTACTGCTGCTATCAAGGAGAAGACAGAAATGACTCAGGACTGCAGGGCTGTGGTTCACTCTTTGACTCACATTTTTCATAAATCAAAGAAAATATCTCCCTTTTTTTTTTTTTTTTTTTATATATACCCCTCTATTTGGGGCTCGCTTGGTAAATCCTTCCCGGTCACGAACCAGAAAATGGTCAGAGACGGCAAAGGTGGCGCGTTAAGAAAATCCGAACCTACAAAGTCCGAATATTACTCAAATTTTTCCCGGCCAAATAGCCAGCGCTGCCCAGGGAGGCTGATAGGCCAAGGCGGTATCTTCGGCCACGGGGTGCAATCTAACAGCTTAGTTCACCAAAAGATCTTTGCTGCAGCAGCTGCAGTGGAGGTGTGGGTTATAACCTCAATCCCCCACTTTGAGGATAGAGATGGACTGTATTCGTTTCCTTTCAGTCATATGTAATGTGCCGTGAATACTAACTGAAACTGCATAGGAGAAAATTGAAAGGGGAAAAAAAGGACAGGAAATCCAGAATATAGAGCTATTTCTTGGATTTTTTTTTTACTCTTTTTTTTCTAATTTATTGAAAACATCCTTGCAAACAATGGAAAACCTTTAATGTTTTTTTTTTGTTTTTTTTTTTTACATTTTCACACAACCTCATTGTCAATGCACTTTATTGTGATGGTTTCACACAAGTTTGTGTACAATGCTGAATGACAGGAAAGTGAGATCAACTATATTTGTAGTGAGGTAACGTTACAACTCCACCAGACCAGCAGCAGCAATTGGCAAACACCTGTTGGTTGATGCTGAACTTATCAAAACTACGTTGCGCTCAAGAATGGTTGTAAATGGCTTTCATGTTGAGAAGGATAGGAGGTTCTTAAAGAGACAGAGCCCAAATTCAAGGCATTAGACAAGACCATCATGCGAAGTTGAAATTCGTTTAACTTCTGATGTATACACCGTAACAACAACTGAAGGTAGCAGAGTTTGTTTTCTGTGCGTTTGGGAAAATACATACAGTAATACCTCCCCATAATTAAATAGGACAATTCTGAACATAATTGTTTGCTGTCTCCCTTTTTTTTCGAATTATTGAAACTTTTCAGACACTCGCAGCCTTCCCTTCCTTTGCCTTCAGGTGCTTATAAAATGTCACTGTGGCCTGTAAATGGTCCCTTTAGCCTAGAGGATGGGATTAACTGTAACAAGGAAGAGCGGGATGGGTTAAAAAAATCCATCTTTCATTCTTTTAGTCAAAGACTTGGCATGGACATAGATTGAGCCTTATCTGGAGTCTGCTCCCAAAATTTGATCTTACAAGGAGGTGACAACCACACGATCTGATCACCGTCCCGTATTCTGACGGAACAGACGGCTCTTGGCATTAAACATTTTCCTTTTTATTCAAATAACCTGTGCTGGTCTAAGTGCTTGCTGGAGGTTGTGCATTTTATACAGCTTAGGTTATCATATCGTTCTGCAGGAATTTGTTCTGAGGTAAAGAAACCAACTAAGCAAGAAGAAAATGATTGTGATAATGAATAACTTAAATGATAACAGTGAGTTGCTGCAGACACGCTGGGCATCAATTTATCTAGGCAGTAACTCTGTAAAGGTTGTTTATTGCCTAAATTCTGCTCTCCTTGTCTTTTTATCCTACGTGAATGGATGTTTTTAGAATGTGATAATCTTTGCCGAAGTTGCTAAAACACATTCCAGGCATAGTCGTCAACTTCAGATCCTTTGACACAAGTGAAAAGACGAGAGCGAAAAAGGAAAAAGGTTATGAGTCACCCACGCTGAAAGTCAGTGAAACAAAAAAAAGGAATAAGAAAGACATTTGTGTGGTGGTAAATAGATATTCTTCTGTCTCAAAAGTTATTTGCCTTTAGATGTACTTTTTTTTTCTTGACTTTACTGCAATTGAAGGATATTACAAATATTGAACATTGAACTTGTGATGCCAAAAGCTGGACAACTAGTTTCTACCGAGGAAAAAAAATAAAACATTCATTGTTCAGAGAAAACTTAAAAACCTTGATAGACAATCAATACTGGAAGACAACTTTGAATACTGAGCTTGTAAAAAAAAAGTTCTGTATCATTTATAGTACTTTTAATAATGGATAAAACCCAAAATTCAGCATTTCTGAAAATCAGAGTGAAATATTGAGAAGTAATTGCACAATAATCTGCATATTAACTCAACAAATAAATACTGGAAAGCCTCTACATTGCCTCCCAGCTGAGGTCAATAGGCTACACAGTAATTGGGTTGGCGGTTGAGCTGCCATACAGTAAGCCACAAAAGGCCATTCATAAAGAAGCTGGTTTAGTCGTCAAAGAGTGCTGTAGCCAGTCGCATTCATTAAAAGTTGAGTGGAAGAAAAAAGTGCACTCAGAAAAGATGCACCATCAAGGGGGTTAACAGCAGCAGTTTTTATTTTCAGCAACAGAGGAACTTTTGTTGTCTGGATTTGATTAATTAGGATGCTTTGTGCAAATGATTTTACTTATTAAATGTAAAGTCAGGTCTGCACTCTGGCTCTAATTATACAGTTTGACCTACAGGCAGGAGCAGCAAGGCTTACTGTGGCATCTGCTTCTTTCTATTCATGTTGCTGACCTCACAATCTCCTCCTGTGTGGAATTGCTTATCACCAAAATGGTCAAATGATCGAGTGGCTAAAACAAGTGACTCCTATTTTTTTTTTTTTTTTTTTTCATGGAGAAATGGGTTACACGACAAAGGAGCAACACCTTAAAACCAATTTTAGTGTGAAACATTTACGGCTTTAAAGAAACCAGTAAAAGTCTGTGGATAAATTCACCAAAACTCATCGGTAGCAACACTTAGATGTAAATTTACGGGATTGAAAGGATAAATGCTCAGACATTTCTTCCACTGAATAATTTCACTTGATGTTCTTGTCTGCAGTTTTGAGCAAAAGAACAAAAAAAAAAAAAACATCAAGCGAGCAATAAAAACCCAATCGCTGTTTGCTAAAACATAACGGTCCAGAAGGTTGCTATACATGTCTACATATAACGATGAAAGAGAAACATTTATTGTTCAAAGAAAAATATTTTTTTTGTACTACTTAAAAATTTTCCACCTTTTACCTTCAGTTCTAAATGCTTGTTGCATATCTACAAAACATGCTTCAAGATTGGTCTTTTTTTTTTTTATCTTAAATTGAAAGACACTGGAAGATAAAGAACAATCGGTTTGTACAGTTACTTAATGAAGGATCCCATGCAGTTTGATCACAGGTATGGATTTAGAGCTGAAGGTGCCCCGTCATACACCTGCGTCCAGACGAAACGGGCAGCGCTGCGATGATCATGTTCTTTAAATCCTCCAATGCCTTTCAGACAATTCTGCCTGATTTGCTTTGTCACACACTCAGTATTGTGTCTACTGTGGTAGATTGCCAGCATTTTAAGCTCTCACTCGGTATAAAGGAGGTGTTTTTTTTTAAAAAAAAAAAAAAAAAAAAAGAAAAAAAAAATACAGAATCCAGTACTTTGATAGGCTGATTAGTGTGACAAAACTCTAAGATTGCCTCATGTCTGCCTGTAATCTGTTGATCCGTTCCCTGTGACATCACCTTTCCTGGAAGAAGACAAGCAAAGTCTGGACTGTAAGATTAGCATAGCTAAAAGACCAATCAGGAAGATCTTGCCCAACTGATTTCAAGTAACTGATTTTGTATTTGGCATCATTTAATGTCTCCCTTTGTGTGACTTCAGGGTGGGGTTCCTCCAAAAACACCCAGAAGTCTTTTGATGACTCTTACAAGATCAAAACCTTTCTTCACTTAAAGCTTCTGACAAACTCTTTAATGACAAACAATTTAATGACGCAGGTTCCCATGCAGTTGCTCCACCATGACATGTTGGTCTCTTTCCTTTGTTGAAAGCTGTCTGTCCATATTTCCATCAACAGCAGTGCTAGTAGCAAGTGAATCTGTTGGTTTGAGGATTGATGATGTGTGATTGGCTGTTTCTGGGGTCCCATCCTACCCACAATGCCACAGCTTTTCCTTATTATTTTTTATTTTTTTCCCGCTAGCAACTGAATGCATGTTAATTACATTAATATATTTTATGATTAGTAGCATATTTCTTCAATCCATCTTTGAATGCATACATTTAAAAACCGTTCATGGCAAGTACAAATGAAGAAGCCATTAAAAGTAAAGCTGTTCAGTTCATCCTTAATGTTTGTCTGGTATTATGATCACAGAACTTAAAAAAAAAAAATAATAATAATAATTGTATGCTTTCATCTTGGTAAGACTTTTTAGGGTATGTGTCTGACTTTTTGCCAATTTGATGCCAAAATTTAGCCTAAGCCGCAGTAAGCAAGTGTGACTGGTGATGTTCAGAGCTGGCGTCTGAGCGGTTTTGTGCACGCTTGACCTCGTTTCAACTCTCCACATTATGCAATCGGACGGAGGTTTACGCTCCACGCTAATGAAGCCCGCCGCATTGCTGTGCCTGTGCTCCCGCTCAGCCAAGCAAACATCTGCTAGTCAGCTGACAGTAATTGCAGAAGAGCCAAAAGGGAAAGAAAAAAAACAATAATTCACATTTGAAGTCTGTTTTTTCTCAGTGCTGTTGTGTTCTCTGTCTCGAGTCTTTTGCACATTTTAACCTTCTTGTTCTTTATTTTATTATTTTATTATATATATATATATATATATATATATATATATATATATATATATATATATAGAGAGAGAGAGAGAGAGAGAGAGAAATTGTCCCAAATAAAAAGAAGAAAGAAAAAAAATACCATGCAAAGAACTGCATTGTGATGCTGTTAAATAAGTCTTTCACTGTTCTGTATTTGGCTGAAGCCATTTAGCTGTAATCAGTGCTGGGCTTGTGATTAAAAAATAAATCATGTCATTTGCTGCTTCCTAATGAATTAAAAGCATTTAATTACGTTTTAATTATTTTTTATAGCAATGTTTGACACGGTAAAAATAAGGTTTTGTTCATTTTCAGATTAATTTTGGTTCAACTATGATGTGATACACAAATAGTGGTGGCAAACAAAGATGCAACTTTACATATTTAATTCACAATGTAAAGGTCATTTACGGGTAAGAGAAAAACAGTTTTAATGACTTTTGTAGAAAACAAACTAGTCATTCTGATCATTTATTACTCATTACTAAACTCTTTAAAATTTATAGGAATCCACATTTATTTCAGGATAATAAAAAAAAAAAACAGATGGATTTTGAAATCCAAAATAAAATGGAGATTTCAAATATTTCAACAAGAGCTGAACACAAATAGAACCGAGAATTAAATTCAGTCGTTGCAAGGATTGACGAGTAAAGCAGTAAAGCAGCCTTTAAACCCAACGTCTGACTAGTTCTACTAACCAAACGTCCACTTGGGATAAGCAAAGAAGTAAAATCCAAGATTTATCAGAAACTGGAAAAGATAAAAAACAAGTTTCTTATCTCCAGGCAACTTACTGAAGGGACTTTTTTTTCCCCCCATTTGAACGCTCTGTAACTTTCACTTGAATTGTTTTGATCACAATGGTCTTGCTGCACTTTTTCCTTTTCCTTTTATTCTTCTGAGTAAAATAGCCTCTTTAAGTAATTAGCTCGAGTGGTTCATTAGTTGTTTTTTTTGTTTTTTTTACTGATTAAAAACGTGGAGTACCTCCGGGCCACCAACAAACAACTCTCTGCCATTTCTTTTTGTCTCAAAGAGATTCACTCATCGCTGATTGTTTGAGACCTTCGACTCGATCTACAAGCCCATTATTATTATTATTATTATAGTCTGTTAATCATTCGGTGCCACTTATTCTGCAGATTTGTGTAATTGATGTTTTTTGAGGACGATGAGGCTGACGCCAAGTGAGTCTGAACAGATGCCTTTTCTGCTCCTCAAATATTTGGGATTTTTCTGTGTCGTCTCAGCCAAGAGTAAATATCTGTAAAGAGCTTATGGCTTGCCAGAACCCAATACTTTCAAATTCAGCCAGAGTAAAAAACCTTATTTATTAGTTGGTTCAGTGGATTGAGGGGAAAAAAAAAAAAAAAAGATTAAAAATCGGTTAAAGAGGGTTCGAGTTTTCTTTGCTCCTGAGCGTTTCTTTAAGCCTTGTGTGTAGAAGACAAAAGGTTGGACTGAAAGTTTCATTTAGTGATTTTCTTCAACTTGTGTTCATCAGTAATGGGTTCATATATTCAGAGACTTTTACATCATTTTGATCTTCTCATAAATTGCAGTGACGATGAATCAGGTGAGGTTTTTTTTTTTTTTTTCTTCTTCTTAGTCACTTGAAACAAAAGCGACACGAAGAACAAACCGGGAACAATTCATCAAAAGAGCAGAATTTTGCTGAATAATTCTTGCTCGAAACTTGCATCATAATCCTGGAACCTCAATGTAGAAAGTGATTAAGGTTGGCAAGGAATAAATGGCTTTCGGGACTGATGTCACTTAGCAACCACTTAATTTGTATTTCTGCAGATGGGATTTAATTTCAGTCCCCGGAGTTGCACAGGAGTCGCATGCCTAGAAAGCAAGATCTTCCTCCTTTTGTGATACGGAAGTAGCAAATTTATTTCAAGGCCAATTCATACGTCATGTAGCCGCTTGCACAGTTTGCGGAAAATCCACGTAACTCGATTCGCGCCGTGCTACAAATGCAATTAATATTGTGATAATATGCCTGAGCCAATAATATTTATTTTAATGAAAAATTATGTTGAAAATATAAATATTTCTGGCGACGGGGATATTACAGCAGATCAGTAGCAGTAGCTTTTGACCTTTACCAAATTGTAATGAATTTTTTATTCATTATAAATAAATAAAAAATCTGTATTTTCATGAATAAGTGGTCAAGTACATGTTCACATGTTTGAGTTTTTCTTTTCCTTTTGTTTAAAAATTTAGTTTATGACCACAATAACTAATTGCTAGAACTAGTGGAAAATTATTTCATATTTAGACATGATACTGCACTTTCTCATCTTTTCTTTTCAACATCTCCCTGACGTTTCCTTTCCCTTCTCTCATCTACCCTGGAATTTCTAGTTCCAAAGTTTGGGACCTTTGACTCCCAAACTTCTGCAAGAGAAATAGGATCTACTTGTACAAGCTTCTACAAATCCCCAAAATGAATGAAGTCATCTAATATATTCAACTTGATCAATTTGAATACAACTGGAAAATATTAAATATTTTTCTGATATATTATGAAAGTCTTCATTTATTATTTAGCAAACTAATAAATATGCTCAAAGTAT
>NW_015116391.1:0-24021 GCF_001443285.1 Poecilia latipinna | reverse complement strand
TATAGGGGGAAACCACTGGGGAGGCGCAGAAGAAAAACTTTGGGAACCACTGCTTTAGGGCATTCTCATTTAAATACAATTTTAAAATCATACATAAAAATGATCTTTTTTTATTTTCATCCTTGTTCTGAAAGGTTTTTTTTATTTTTTAAGATGGACTTTGATAATTAATCTCATACATACAGCTCCAGTTATACATTTCACATTCATAAATTTTTTAAATCTATTGCATTGTGGCACTCTCGGCATTCCATACCTGCTGGGAGGTCTTCTGTTTACGTGACTTGTTTAAATGTAAGCTCCTAACGCCTTGGATCAACAGGTTTCCAGTGCCATTAAAGCTGCGATTTGAGATCCAGTGGAGGCGAAAGTGGATCGGAGAGTCGGACAGTACCAGAGGCTTGAGGTGTGTGTTCCTGGGGTATTCTTGCACGGCCATATTGCTCACTCTTCTTTATATCAAAGTGATGAAGCGGCTGTCTGACCCAGAGCGGAGGGACAGACCGAAGCTATGTATTTTCCTCTGTGCCTGTAGCGCATTGAGCATTTTATACTTTGTTGGAGCAGCTTAATGAACTCAAACCCTGAAATTACATCAGTGGTCAGACCATTTTTGTGTCTGGGATGGTTGGGGGCTTCTTAGCCTCGACTAGAGGAGGGGGGATTGTATTTTTTCAGTCAGTTTTTGTGGCGTATGAAGCACATTTTGAATCAGATCTAGAAAACCTGCAACGAAAGCCAGAGGCATAGCAGTAGTTCAGGCCAGGGGGGGTTTTGCATTTCAACTATTCTTGTAAGGTCATTCGTCTCTGTTTGTGATGATAAATCTTGTAGTTATTTGAGGTATTTTCTAAATCTAGATGTAGATGTCAAATAGAGGCCTGCATTTAGCTGAGATGGGCAAAAACAAATATCCACTGTCAACACCAGGATGTGAGTTTGCCATTTTCCCTGACTCTCCTCGCATCCTAATGAGCGATGAAGACTGGACTGGTGTGTGGGTCAGACTGCAAAGCAGGACTTTTATGCCTTTCTGTAATCTTTATCTCTGGCTTTTCTTTATTACGTAAATCCTGCCTTTGACATAGTTTTAAGTAAAATTAAGTTCAAAATTAAAAACTGTGGGCTCTATGAGACAAAAGTGTATTGTTTCAGGTCAAAAGGAGGGACAGACCCATCCGCTGGGTTTTATGGTTCTGAATTATTACTTATTGACTTCAAAACTTGAGACCACTTTGCTGAAATGATGACTGACAGCTTCGGTGAATGATTTATTCCATACTTGGGGAAATAATGAAATGTGGTTCTGCTTCTAATATGTCATGAACGTTTTAATCACATCGACTTTAATCAAATCAGTTACTCATTCATTATCCTGTGTTTTGATTTCGGTCCATTTTCTCTGTCATTAATTTCAAATCACATTAGCTTTAGTAATCTTTTATGGTCCTTAAAAGGACCAATATTATGACTGTGATAAAGCATGAGAGGGTTTCCTGACCCCTTAGCTCAGTTTTGAACTAACATCTATAAATGTTGCCCAACTTAAAACTTTGATTTGTCTAATAAATTTAGTTATTTTTAATTCTTTTCCTTTTTTTTTTCACTAACCCCATAATTGTAGGAAGTGTTTTGATAGCAAAAATAATTTTACCTTTACAGTTTTACATATTATTATATTAACAAAATATAATAGGGCAAGAAGCAGAATTTTTAAACACTGGAACTCTTCGGATGTTCTTTGAAGTTGAAAATGCGAAATAAGATTATATTCTTACTTTACCTGAAGCTTAAAATAAAATTTTCAAGACTTCTCGGCCTAACATGTAAATTCAACATTCTATTTTGAAACTATAGATTTTTAATATCCATTCTGATGGTGGTGTATGTAAGGATTTTTGGCGTGAAGTCATTTCAGGCTGCTAAAATCAGCTAAAATTGGCTAACTGTTCGACTTTACTACAAACTCAAGGCAAAAATAAATCCGTCTTTAACAGATTGATGCGGTCATTTTTTTTTTTTCCCACACAGCGCCAGGTTAGATTATAAAATCACCCTTTTAACTAACTTTTGCTTTGCAGCAGCATGACACAAAACAGTTTTTACAGCACCCGAATAGCTTTTAACAATTCACAAGATTTCATGGCACGAGAGGCTAACAGATTTTGAAACGACCCATGCTCATTTTCAACGTGGTCGCGCATGCGTGTCCCTCTTTGCGGCTGTCCAGCGGCGATATCGGGCTTGCTGTTTGCACAGCTTGAGCGATGTGGCACCAAAGTGACCTACAAAACAACTGTGGTGGGCCCATAAATCAAATTGGGTCTGGAATTAATCACTGTGCAGAGGACATCTTGTGCCGCCGCTGTCCTCTCGCAATCACTCCCAGCAAAATGCTCGCGCTCTCCCTCCTTCTCCCATCCATCCTTCTTTTCCCTGCGTCGCACGATCAGCCCGCAAAGTGACTACTGAAGGCCCTAAAGTGGAAGAGAGAAAGATGTCCTTTCCACCACTCGTTTAAAATGCAGGTTAAAGTTTATAGAGTTGCCTTTATGCCAGGCAACCTGAAAGCCTTTTCAGCGAGAGGACCAGAAGACAATGAAGTCTTTACTTTTCCGATTAACCTCAGGACTGCATTTTATTCCACAGCCTTCACTCCAAAGTGCCCTCATAATAACTGCCAATATTTCAAGTTGGGAGGGAAAATAGCAGTCAGTGTGAGACCGAGATGTTGAACTGTGAGTGGGGGTAAAAAAAAAAGAAAAGAGAACGGTAAAGAAGAATAAAGAGGGAGGGGTTAGTGTTTGATTTATTGGATGACATTCGCAGTGGGGAACAATCAGCATTACACCGGATGCCAACACCAAGTCGGCACGAGACTTAAGGCACTTCACTTCAAGGGCATCTGCTATTACTTCAAAGCCTCACACACACACTGTGGCCATTGTTTCGCTTTAAAGCCCAATTCTGCCATTCTCCGGCGCCTTTTCCAACCCAGCAGCAAACCCTCAGAGAGTTACAAACCTTAGAGCTGTTTCAATTCAGCCATCATTCAACTGCTTCACGAACAATGTCTGAAACTTAAAAAATGCAAATATCCAGAACCTTAGAGCTCGGTAACTCTTGTATAAAACTATGCATAAAAAGAAGACCTGACCGTCACATGTACCAGCCAATTCGTCCTTCAAGGTTTAATTGTTTCTGGGTTTACAACGTACGATTTGGAAGGATTTTTTTAGGTGCGGATCAGTCAAAGATGGAGAGAATCCTGGAGTTGAAGGTACCAAAGCAACCACCAGACAAGACTACATGTCTGGTGGCTCATCCGGGTTGAAGACCATTTTGTTGGGATCATGTGGAGGAGTTTTAATATTTTGGTGTCTTGTTTATGATTGATGGTAGAATAGAGTGCAGAAACAGCTTACTATATGCAAGGATTTAAGTGCGACCACGACCTGTTTTCAAAAGATTCGCTTGTTAGGGTGGCTCATATTAGCTATGGAGATGAGGAAAGTGATGCTTGAGTTCAGAGCATGTATGATTAAAGGAGTCCTTCAGTTTGGATGTTTCCAGAGACATCCAACAGGATCAGAGATGAAACTTATCAGGAGCACCAAAAATGTACTCTCTGCCTTATAAATGCTTTTGGATTCACCAGAATTCAGAGGAGAGAGCTTGTAGAGAGAGGAAGGTATGATTTTCATCTTTCCTTTTCATTGTGTAGCTGTACATTCATGGATCTGCAATATAGCAGGGAGCTAAGCACTCTTCCCCGAGGGTCATCGGTGTCGGGTTGCATTGTGGGTATTTCTAATCTATGTCAGCTGTAGTCCTGCTGTCGAAAAAACTGGGATTTCCTTGCACTGAGGTGGAGAGACAGAAGGTTTTTTTGTTTGTTTGTTTTGAGTGTGGACAGAATTACAGTAACAAAAGCAGAGCTGTGGTCAATAAATAGCATCTGCATGCATGTGCTATTGTGCTCCAGATAGGGTTGTGCAGTCTACAGTGCAATAGGTATTGTTGTTGTGGATCAATTTTTTAAGATTAATAGCAAGAGTTTTGACCTAAAGGCCTTTAAAAGTACCTTGAAATACCCAATGAAACTATTCACAAGTGTATCGTGAAGTTGTAAAAAACAAAAAGTGATGGATCCACATCAAAACTGAGTAAAAAAAAATAAATCTTTAAAAGTTTGTTTGTACTGTGGGGGGGAAAAACAACTCTAAAGAGGTTTGAGTGCATATAACACAGCAGTTTCAGGCTGACCTAGAGCAATAAAGAGATTACTGCAACTTGTACCAAATTTAAGCCAAGAAAGGCTTCGCTGGCGAAAGCAAAAAATAAAACTGCTTTTTGAAAAGGTCTGAAAATGCCAATACTTTGTGCAAGGCACCTTCTTTCTTTAAAGCAACAAACTTGACATGGATTTCAAAGTGTTTCATGCCATAATTTTCTGCATATAATTTGATATTTATCCTGTAGAATTTAACAAACATGAGTTTTTTTTTTTTGTCTTAGTTCAAAATATGCTGAAGTTTTGAAACGATTATAAAATATTGAATGTGCTGGATTTTTAGCTTTGAGGTTTGATAAATGCCATCCTGTAATTAGAATCTGATTGTGTCGAAAGCTGACCGATTTCAAATGTTCAGTTTTGTGAAATTCAGATGACAGTCCATTTTTTCCTAACAACTTGCTCCACCACGAGAATAAACTGTCGACGTTCCTGCTCTGTGCCCGGCATTAACTTGAGTCCTGTGCTAACAGTGTGGTTATTTTTAAACGGCGCAGGCATTTCAAATCCTACTCGGAACAGATTTATTGCGCCTCTGTCTTCAAACTTTGCAAATCCGGTCTTTTAATCATTCCTGACACGCGTGTTTTCTGTTTTTCTCTTCCCCCCCATAGAAAGTATGCCTGACGCACTGCTTTGACCTTTTCCTCTGGCTCTCTTTCTGTCTTTCAAACCTAACCTGGGTTTTTTTTTTTTTTTTTAATGGAAATTTTATTTCATTTTTTCCTATGTAAATGGAGTCATTCCTCATGCGGGTGCTTTAATGCAAAGAGTGAAATTCCTTCAGTTTTACTAGTAAGCACTTCGTAAGCCATTGAAACTTATCGTATTAAATTCCGCTGGGTGGCTTTGAATTACATGTAATTAAATTAGGAGTCAAGTGTCACTGTTGTACATAAAATAATTGTTGCAACTGTAGTAGAGTAATTTTGGAATTGATTTAATTGGACTATCTGTAAATTGCTTTTACTGTTTGATTAGTGTCGTGTTTATAAGCTGGATAGCTGAATATTATACATTTTTGACCATTTAGTACTTGTTACTATGTCTACATAGTGGCCATGCATTTTCATTATTAGTTCCTATCCCTAAATCCTTTTGGAAATATGATATTCCTTGTGACAAGACTTCACAACCTTTGTCTTTCCTCATTCCAGAAATATGGCCTTTGGGACTTTTTTTTTTTTTTTCTCTCCCTCCTTTCCCGTTCGCAGTCGTTTGTTTCCCAGCTGGCCAGATGGATTATGGTCTCTCACTACAGGACAGACGGGTTCAGAGTGTGAAAACTGTCTGTATATGCCAATCCAAATTTGCAGCGACTGCTGCAGGACTGTGAGACATCTCTCACCTCTCACCCAGGAGGGTTGAGGCAGATTTCATAGCTGATTATTAAATCTGACAGCTGTCCGGCATTTTTAACTTTTTTTTTTTTTTTTCTCTCGAGGTCAGGTGAAGAGCTTTGAATAAATTCCATACACCTTACTAACTTACCATTTTTATGATAATGTACATACAGTACTGTGGGGGGGAAAAAAGCCATTTGTCCTTGTAAAAAAGAAAATAATAATGTTGTGTTTTATTGCTATTTTTGACACTTATGTATCTCAGACCATCAAACACATTATTTCCATATTAAAGACAAGCTGAGGGGTAAAACTGTCCAAACTAACTCGGCCCAGGCCGATAACAGGCTTTCGTACTGAAGTGAAGGAATTCTGGTCGACTTTTCTTTGTGGAGTTGGTTTATTCAGACACTGGAGGGTTTTCGAGTTAGAACGCCTCAGCACAGCAAACCGTGTGCCTGAAACTTAAAAAGAAAAAGCGACAAACCGCAATAGAAAGCTTGCCGAAGCACATCGTGAAATTCAAAGCGAAGACACCAGACGCGATGACATTAGAAGCTAAAATGTAAAACACAGTGGAGTAGTGCCAAACTGAGAAAAGAACCCTAACAGAACTTTTTTTTTTTTTTTTTTTAAAGACTGAAAAATGACATGACAAAATTGCCGTCGGCTACAAGAATGCTCCCTGCGAAGCAGCAGTGGTAGGACGCCACAGTCTGTTTCAGGGCCTCGGTTCAACTGGAGCCGACAGGCGTTCCATCCGGCCGGCGCAACTCGCGAGCGGTCACACGCCACCACCAGGAAATACTGAGAAATACCGAGAAGCCAGTTCCATTCCTAGGAACTCTCCGCAGAGTTAATTATTCTGGGTTTGCAGCCATAATGGCCCCAAAAGGGCGATAGAAATTAGGCGCCGCACTTAGGCCGAGGTGCAGCGGAAGGATCGGTAAATGATGGCAGCATTATCTCTCCGCCTCCACCTTCCTTCACCTTTTGGCACCGTCTCATAAAGCACATGGGGAAATGCAATCAAAATGAATCAGACGCGACTCCTGTTCAGGAAATGAATGGATTGGCTGTTCACGGGGTCTATTAATGTCACCCGGTGACGTACAGTACATGCCTGTAGATAGCCTGTATAGTGTGCACTAAAAAAAAAAAAAACCTTTTGTCACACTAAGGATTTAATGATCTGTTTGTTTGACTTCATCTATTATAAACGATCATTTCAGTTCTTTTATTTATATAAATGCGCATCAGGGTGACATCACCAATCGAGTGAGGGACGGTCACGGGACACAGGGCACGCCTCGTTAGACACCATTACCAGCACTTAATGGCATTTGAAAGGAGTTGCATTTTTAGTGTGCATTCGAGTGCATACAGTTGACAGGTTCGTACAGAGTATGGCCAAAATACTGAGCAATTTCAGATTTTACTGTGATGAGAAGGAGAAGCGTTAAAATCTTGGAAACATGTTTTATTCCACTGGCACTGGTTTGCAACCAAAAACAGAATAACAATGGTGGACCGCTTCCTTGTGGTTGGGAGTCAGTTGATGATTGGCCAATTAATGAGGTTTTGTGGATCTGGACACGTTGTACTTCATGTGCAACATTTAGTGTGCAATCCAGTTAAAGTATAAATATATCTGCCTAAACTGTTTGACCCTTCAAGATGTTCCGTAGGAATGCCGATTTACTTTCTCATTTGATAAATCCATCATTGTTGGGTTTATATGTAGAAGAAGAAATTAGGAAATGGGGGGGAAAACGAAAAAAAAAAAAAAGCCTAACGTGCCCAAGGACATTTGACAATTGTAAAAGCTCCATCCATCTTCAAGACAAAGTATTGACCCCTGATGCCAGGGGGAATTGGCAAACACATTCATTTGTGTCAAGCCAAAGCACAATGAATGAGGGAAGTGTGTTCTTTCTATTTGCCGGAGGTAGAAGTTAGACAAACTATTTTTAGATCAAACATTTCAGTCCTGTCGAATTGCATACGATTGTTAAACTGTGTGGAGCTACATGGGGTGTTTGTTGGTTTATTATTTCCAAGAAATGGTCGCAGATGTCCGGTTAGCTTTCTGGGACTTTGGGGGGGGGGGAATAATAAACTTGGATCTGAGAATATAAATTCCTGTGACAAGCTGTTTAATTATGAAAGTTAAATGATAAATATAGATTTTTTTTTTTGGCACTTTCCGTTCACTCGTGCAGAATTATGAAGCTTGATAGACTAACTCTGTGCTCTCCAGGACTTTATGAGATCATGACCCTGTGCATTTACTTGATTAGTACTGCGTTTTTTTTTTTTTTAAGGACTTTACACATTATAATTGTCCTTTGATGAAATGAATCAATTTGCATAATCATCACCTTCCACTCTCGAAACGTACAACAGCCTACGGCAAACTAATGCAGTCGTTGCCACGTAAAGACACACTTTTATTTTATTTTTTTATTTTTTTTTCATGCTGCAACAGATCAGGCATAGTGACCTCATGCTGGCAAAGTGGTAATTTCATTGAGCACAAGTGTTTTCTTTCCTGCCTTTTCCTAGAAATTTCACAGCATGTCGTGACATCAGTCATGTCAAAATCAATGTGAAGCATACTACAAGTGACGGCACTTATTCCGGGCTGCTGTGCTCTTCCAAGGCTACAATAAAATGAAAAAAAAAAAAAAATTGAAACTGCTTGGAAATATTGTAGATTTTATTTATTTATTTATTTTTTTACTAACTTTTGACAGAAATATTTTCGTCCAGTTCTGCCAAAAGTGGCTACTGCAAAGATTTTTACTGACTTATATTTTTGGGTATAAAGACATCTTTGTTTGTCCTTGCATGGTCTAATAGCATGCACCACCTTGAAGACGAATTTGTACCTTTTCAGCTTTCATGTCGGGTTGCAACTATAAATTCAGTCTATTATGACATTGGGTTTCTTTATGATGTTTGTTCACTAATGTGCATTTATAAACCTGTGTTTAGCTCTAACATTAAGGCTGTTGCTAATGGTGACACGTGGGTGGGTTTTATTTAGAAATATTAGAGTAAATGTGTCAAAAAAACATGTTCAACGACCATTTCTGATTTTTTTTTTTTTTTTTTTTAAATTCACAATTGAAATAAACTGGAACAGCGCTTTATTAGGAAGCGGTGTTGCGTTTCTGTGTCTCTCTCGTACAAAACGTTCTACAACGCAGGTTGAGTTTGTGTTTTTATCCCCTCCTTTTCGCAGAAGCTGAGCTGAGAGCTAAAGCGAGGCAATCTAAACTATCAAGATCCCACAGAGGAAAAACTAAGTATTCCAGCACCACCACTTTAAAGCAAATATCACCCCTGGCACAGGGGAATCATGTACAGCAGCACTTTGCTTTTATCAGTGAAATATAACACCCACCTCTCATAAGGAGGCGGAAGATTGGACTTTTTGAAAAGTATTCTCACACACACACTCGTCACTGGAGTCCAAAACAAAAATATAGATGTAAATATTTTATGTTTTTCAACGTGTGTGCTGAAGTAAACACCACCGAGGGTAGACACTCGTAATTCTCCTAACCTCTAATAAAAAATACATACATTTTCTCCACAAATTTCTCAAATTTAGATCCACATATTTTCCCTTTAATTTTATCAAAACCAACATACATAGCAAGATGGGAAACTGCTTTAAGACCACTTTAAAAAGTAGCTTTGAACTTTGAAATACAGATTACACAAATCAAAAAGTGATGCATTTATATAACTGATTTAGACTTTCATCCCAGCTGAAGTGGAGTGACGCGTTTATGCAAGTTGTCTGTTTACTGTTATGATCCTTGGCAGGAGCCCTGAGCCTCCTGTCCTGCTCTTTAGGTTAGTGTTTAACATCTGTATGCGCTGGTACTCACTAGGTGCCCAAACACTAAGCGTTGCATCTCTGCGGTTTCAGCAGCTGAATTGAAACGTCCATTTTCATTTTAAGCTGTCTGTGGTCAAGGAAAAAAAAAAAAAAAACACACACTGGTCTCCTAAAGTCTGTGTTGTTTGCACTCTCAGCAAATGTCACTTTTCATCATTTCAGACAAGCATCCTCTCCTTCTAGTTGGCGCGATTTCCCTTTGCTTTCATAATCTTTGACTTGTATTTCATTTTTTTTAATGCAATATTCCCCTCCCCCCGCCGCCTCTCCGGTTTTACTTGGATTGACGAGATGCCATGTCGGAATCAGAGGGCATCATTACAGGAACAAAAAAAAAAAAAAGAAAAGAAAAAACACCCTGAAGTAAATAAAAACGGGAATAAAAACACTCCGTTTGCACTTGGGTATGTCAATTTTTTGAACCGGAGCTGCAAAATTTATTCATGCACTTCCACTCACCCTTTGAAATAACTTCCTCAGGACTACTTAGCAGCAAGCTGAGGTTTTTCCAATCTATTCATGCTCTTCCAGCCCTGGCAAAACTAGGTTTCAAGAGGATAATTGGCACTGAATAACAGTAGAAGAGAAACTGCTGCTCTGCTCTTTTGCCTCTGTTGTTTTGCTGTCTTTGTAATGCCAACAAAAAGAATCCATTGCATAATTTTGTGTGACTTTGTGGATTGGCTTTTTTCTTTAACATCATTTGCCGGTTTCGTTTTTGAGTCTACCGATCGGACTTACCCTTTCTCTTTGTTTGCGGGACAAAGTCGGCCTTTAATTTTAGGCATTATTTCATGGTGATTATCTGTGGTTGACGGTACCAGACAGAGTATTACACAAACTGCTGATCTACCGGGATGCCCAATGAGGAGCGGCTGTGTGAATGATGTCACAGGGAAGTTGAAGTCCAGTTAAATTTCAGTCCAGATGGTTAGGGTTCAATACATCCGGCCGTGACTCGCATGTGACCTGTAAGATTTGCAAGCATATTTCCACAGTTAATTTTGCTTACAATAAAACACAATTACAGCTTGTGAATGGCTAAAATTAAAAGAAAAAAACGTCTTGCTGTTTAAGGGGTTGACGTTTACCGACAGTTTTAATAAATTATCACAGCGGATAGAAAATAACAAAACAACAAAGCTTGTGCATAAACAAAGAAGTCTTGCTAATATAAATTGACCATTTTTGCCTTTTTAGTTTTTCCATCTGTTGAATTTACTCACAGTGGGTAAAGAATCCAGAGATTTCACTCAAGTCGGCATAGCGGTACTTAATGATATATATATATATATATATATATATATATATATATTTTTTTTTTTTTTTTTCAAAAACAATTGGTGTTTGGTGGTAAAGAAGAGTTGCGTCAAGGACGCACCGTGCTGAACAAAGTGTTAGAAATCCAGATATACGCTGCAGCTAGTAAACATCATGAACGCAACGGGAGAAATCCGAAGAGGGCAGCAGCAGTCGGCTGAAATGTACCTTTACACAAACACTTCCCTGAAATCTATCTGAGGCAAAGCCGCAGAGTTCCCAGAGTTTTACACCGTGTAGGTCCAATGAGGTAACTGAGAACTGAAAGCTTGGCCCAAGGGCATCTCAGCAGGCGCTGTGTTGACAGAAGGCAGTGTTGCTTGCTGTACTTGACAATCCTAACCAATGGAAATCCTTTGAAACTGTAGATGGGGACCAGCGCCTCGCAAGGAAAAAGGAGCTGTAGAAAAAGAAGGATGGATAGTTGGACATTCTTGACTATTAAAAACCTTTCCTTGACACAGTTAATTCCAATTAATAAAATGTTATCACAGCTTGATATATTTGCTGACTAAAACAAGGAACCAGATTTAAAATTAAGCATTCATTAAAATTTTTTTGTACACCCTGCAGGTGGCTCTTTTCTTTCTTTCTTCTTTTTTTTTTTTTTGCCAAACTGGAGCAGAGATGGAAGCTACCTTGCCACCTCATTTATTCACAAATCAGAAACGACAGCGGACGAACCAGCAGTGCACTGCGTGTTGAATAAATTTACAGGATTATCCACAAATGGATGATGAAGTTTTGATTTGTTTTTTTTAGTTTGAACTGGTACGGCATTGTCTCACAAACGTAGGAGTATGCATTGTGGCTAATTTCCTGTAAAGCCTGACTCTTGTAATAAAAAATATCAGAAAGAAAAAAAAAAAAAAGAAACGGATGCCATACCAGGGACCTACAGATAGGTTTCTGCTTATTGTGTTTATTCAACATGATGATGATGCATTCACAGTCTCACTGCCGTCTTATCCGTTGTGTACATCTTCTTGTTCTGATCTACTTATCTCCACAGGCCAAAGCTCTGTGCATACAACGGAACAACGGAACCTGAAACAAAAGGAGAAAATTTGAGAATATGCGTCACTGTGCAAATGTATTCGTACCACCTGAATAATTTTGCATGTTCAATTTATTGTATTAAAATTGATCTGATAGACCAACACAAACTAAGTCGGTATTTGCAGATTCCCCTATTTGGGGGATTTTCTATGGAACAACATTTCAAATTGCATGTGGGGAAACCTGGCTGTTCAACATTTTTTGTTCTTTTTCTTAGAATATACTTAAAATATTTTAAAGACAATGCACCTGGGGAAGTTTGAACGCCATCATGCAAAAATAATCGGTCCACTTTTTGGCTTTGGATTGGCGTTTCCTAAGCCACCAACCCAGGAACGCCTGGTCTGTCGAGTAATGCTCTTGGAGACTGCACCTAGTAACTAAATGTTACTGGGAAGAAATAGCTACACTTGGACCAAACATTAAAAAAAAACAAAAAAAACATAAAGGTTAGGCCGGCCTTCGTCTCTTCACTTCAGCCACTCGGATCTCTGCCACTTTTTCTCCACATCGGGACACTTTCTGCTCCGAATGACGTGCCGCAGCCTTCGAAGCTCGAAGCAGGCTGTCAGGTACTGCGAACTCTTCATTAGGCGCGGCCCCTTCTCCGCCGTACCCCGGCACCATGTAATAGAATTTATAGAGTGGTAGTTGAATTAGGCGATCTCCTGGAATAGGTCCCGGCTGAACGAGCGGGGGGAGAGAGAGAGATGCACCGGGACGATCCAAAGCCATCAACTGGGTCCTGTAAATTGATTTCAGGCGGTTTAAATTAGCAGACGGTGAGACGAGGTGCTGATATTTGGTTTGGAATCTTAAGTTGGGAAACTCATCTAGAGTGTCATATCCAATTTGCAAATGGCCAGGTAAATGGAGTGGAATTATTCATGACAGGTACCAGCCGGGGTGACATTGCATACTATTGTGTGTGTCATTTTCATGTCAGCTGAGACTGGGCCGGGGCCAACGACTTCTTCTTTTTTTTTTTTTTTTTTTTTTTCTTTACCTGGATTCTGTCGATTTTATCCAAGACTTTTCAGTTTCAGCTTTTTAAACTACATTGGGGGAAATCTAAATTGATCGACTCAAATATATGATTTTATTAAAAGCAGTAGCTGATCTAGAAAGAAAGGGGGGGGAAAAAAGGGAAACGAGTTCACATCGCGGCTAACGCGGCTTGGTTGAGGTACATTTCCCGGCCTCAAACCGAGCGCGATGGTGAGACGAGGAGAATTTTAGGTGGTGGCTCTATATCAATTTAAAGTTAACAAGACTTTTATTGTGTACGCCGGGAATCTCCTGGGACAGTGCCGTGCAGGTGCTCCAAGATTTATCTCTATGCATTTTCAAAAACGTGGAAATCAAATGAGTATTTATGGTTGGGCTGTTTTCAATCTGCGAGCAGCTGAAGCATCTGCAGCATAGTTTTGGGTGAGTAAGACTTTGAATTTTGTCATCCATATGAGCTCAATCAGTATAAAAATAAGATCTGTTCTTCAGAGTTAGGTGGAATATCTTTTTCTTTTCTTTTTTTTCAAGGTTTTTAATTAGTGGATCTCCCCAGTATGGAAGAAACTGGGGAGAAAAACTTGATTTAAGGCAAAATGATCAAGGAGTTAGCTAAAATCATCACCAACCAGTAAACCTTCTAAAGGGAACATTATAAGGATAATGTATAAAAGAAAAGGCTCACATCACAAAATGTGCTGTGCAAGAAATGGGAAACTACTGGAAAACAAACAAACTACTTTTTTAATTCTTTGTCTTGAAAATTGATGTTCTCAAAACATCCAGACATGAATGAGTTTGAAGTGATTTGGAAAGAAAGTTTAGATGGACTGTTTCCCAAATGAGTTACATCACTAATGTTGGTTTTAATGGATGAGGAAAAAGATTCATGAAGAATGGAAGAGTTGCTTTAAGTCCTAAAGCTGTTTTTTATTTTTTTTATTTTTTTTATTAATTGCTGGCATTAATTTTAATTATTTGTGGGGTATTAAACCAATAGATATTGAGTCGGTGCTCATCCTCTAGCTTGGTTATTGTGCAGTAACGGGATCACACTCGTCTCCGTCTCTGGTGGAAGAAATGTTGTATTATATTTCACGTTCAAGCTTTTTATTTGAAGCTGCACATCAACCTTTAGAGAAAAGCAAGGCCAAGGTCTGTCGGCTTTGTTATTAAAATACAGCATGCTTCTTTCTCAGAAAATCAACTCCGCACATCTTTCACTTGCAACGCATATAAATGCGTACCGGGCTCGGCTACCAGGTCTGGAAGAATTAGCTTCATTTGCATTATTCATCAGCCCAGCAGACAGACGCATCTATCAAGGCTTGGGTGACTTGCTGTTGGAGAATTTATTAATATTACCTGTTAAGATACACGCGGGGTATTTATTGAAGCAATTTGCTCCTTGAGCATTTCGCAGAGTGGCTGCAACTGCATATGTATTTGAAAGACACCCGGGACCCGGGACTGCAAATAGCAGACTGATGGGGCGATAATTGGTTGATTTCTGAACAGCTGAAGTTCGCTTGGGGTTAGACAAAAGAGCTTAGTCCATTAAATGGAAGCTAACTGGGCTCATACAAGAGGTGGAGAATAAACAGGTCTATTGTGCGGGGCACTTTGCCAGTGGATTGGCAGGTTTGCTGTATGAAATGGAGGAGACTTGGCTTATCAATACGCCGCTGTCAGTTTTCCGATGGGCCCAGCCATTGATGCTGTCATCGCCTCAATTGAGCCCACACTGTTTATGCTGTGAAGGTTGGTGTAAAACAAACTCGGGTCAGTCAAGAAAAAAAGCCCAAACATCTCGAGACGCTAGAAGCTTTGTGTTTTGTATCGCTCAGAGGAAAAAAAATTGCCAGTTAATGCAGTTTAAACAACTAAAGTTACTCTACAGCTGTACAGGAAACTGAAGATGGTCCCAAGTATTTAAGGATCTTAGATGTGTTTTTTTCACAGTCTGTGAGAGGCTGTCGACATGGAGGCTTGTTTCTCTGTGTGCTGCAAACAGCAGAATGCAGCCTTAGCCAAGTTTCAAGGGACCGCTCACACGAATACAGACGAAGAGGGTGGCACTGCGTGGAGCACAGAAGCCGCTAAACAATGCTGCTCCAAATCAAAGAGCGCTACAGAAGTTTACAATGGGTAGTTAAATGTGCCCTGCAGACTCGCTCCAGTAAAACAATCCTAGCTCACAGTAAGTGTGAGATAGAATTGGGCGACTGTGGTGAAGTTGCAGCAACATTTATGAGTCTACTGAGTGAGGTGGCTTTGAGTGTGAAATGGAATAAAGAAAGCAGTGGTTATAAAGCACGGTGGTGTTTTCTTCTTTAATGTATTTTTGAATGAAAGGCCTAAAAATTGCCCGTGAAGCTGGGAAAAATATTGCACTATGCAAATATGTTGCATATTTCAACACACAGGAGATGTAGAACTAGTGTAGATTAATTAATTCTTTCTCAGCTGCCTTTTGTTTCTTTACAGAATATTGCATTTTGTCAACTGTCTTGAGGTCCACTAGCATTGACAGTCCATTAACTCTCATTAATGTACACAGAACAATCTAGAATTACTTTTCTATGGGAATAGGAGGCAAAAAGAAACGGTCGGTCCCAACGTTGCCAGATCAGCAGATTCTTATTGGTTCAGTGCATGTTTCTTTTCTGAGACAACAAATTAACAATCTTAACAGCATGTGATTTTGTTTTTCTTTTTTAATGATCACTTTATTTGCTCATTAGGGCAAATTTGAAAAAAATAAAATAAAAAAAAATCCATGATTTCAGCCTCTTCCCAGGCAGAAAAGTTGCATTTTTCATAACAACCTGAAAATATAACATTAAGAGTAATGGATTTGTTGAACATGTCTTTGCATAAGCAGTTTTTTTTTGTTTTTTTTTTGCAATGTAAAACTTTTAAGTTACAAAGCAAGTTTGCAGCTACTTCCAAGGACTCAGAAAATCAAACTCATATTTGTGCATCAGGAATTTTAATCACTCGTTGTTTTTTTTAACAAGCCTGAACATCTGTTGTGTTTTTTTTTTTTTTTTTTCCATTTTCTTTTTTCTTTCTTTTTCTTAAAGGCACGTTGTGCCACAAATTCATATTCCACCCGAAGACAGACTGCAGGAAGAGTCTCCATATTAGCCGAAAGAACAATAGTGTAAAAGAGGAAGGTGGGATGCTAATGAGTTCTGGATCACCAGGCACATAAACAATGCCCTTAACAGATGGGCACCAACAAGTACCAGCTGCAGGGGCAGTGGAGTGAGGAAGAGTCTTGTCGCCGGATAGGACTAAATAAAACTCACTTCCGTAGGGTTCGTTGTGACACCCGTCGAGGAAAGCTAACCTGTGGCCGCTGACGCAGGGCGGCAGGTGGAACCACGGCGACGGCAGACACCGCCGTGCCCTCTCTCTCGAGGATGGCGGCCCCACTTTGATGCGATGCATGATTCATCACCGGCTGACTTGACCAAGGACAGCCAAGGAGATCTGTGCACACAAAAAATAAAACTTTCCAATGGATCATTTTGAAAGGGATTTATATATGAATACTAAAACTGAAGGGTTTATGGGGGATTTCACTGAGAGATAATAAGATATGGCCTTATCAGCATCATCGAGACCGGCGAAGACTTTTCAAGATTTACGACGGCTTTAAAAACTTTCTTGATCTTACGTTTTCAAACACCACACTGTCTATCGCCTAACATTTGGAGAGTGACGAAGCAAAAGCAACAAACTGTCTTCAGAGCTTTGCACTACTTTTGCAAAAGCTGTTCCTCTGTATGTCACCACAAGTGCATCAGAAATACATTCATACCCACAAGTTACAACAACAAAGTGCATGAAGTCTTGTGAGAATTTTGAGACTGTACAAAACAAAGTAGATCATTACTGTCAGGTGAGAGTATACATGTAAAAAGAAGTGTGGTCATTTTTATGCAGCTCCTGTAAATCGAAGCGTCAACGAATTGCCTCTGTTGTACTTGTATTTTATTTAAAACTTCAATTTGCTGCCAAAAGTCCAAACGAATCTTTTAGAGCTTCCAGAAGTTAGAAAAAAAAAATTGCTGATAGTTTTGTTAGGCACTGATCAATCATATAGTAGTTTTGTTAGGCACTGATCAATCATATAGTTCTTAAGGCAAAATATGTCTTAATATATGCGACATCCTCTCCTGCACATCTCTTGTCACTGCGTCAACAGATGGACTCCTTGCTTTATGTTCACATTTCTGTCCTGTTACCTTAAGCTCTCTGTGTCCTTCAGAAAAAGTTGAGCGCACGACATTCGGACCTGTGACGCAAATGCATTTTATAGCTTTACATCATTATCCCTACCCGATGTCTGCCTGATTGTGGGAGGGAGAGGAGGAAACATCTTAGGGCTGATATGTGCTACTTAGGTGTAACATAAACAGACCGCAGCATAAACAGAAGGGAAGTGTGAGGTGTACATATTGCAAAGGTTCCTTTGATTAGGCAGATTATTTTCAATCAGCAATCATTAAAAGTAATACCCACTCGTTTTCCAAATGCATGGCAGAAAGTCTGTGGAGCCAAAAACAAATGGCATCGGCTTGTTGTGACATGTGATGATGAAGGGTTCGGACAAAGACAAAAGAACACCACGAACAACTTAAGACTGTCTGTATTTGGAAGTTTTTGTGTGCCTCTGTGATGTTTGGCTGTGTGTCTGTGTGTCTCGTAGGCAGTTTGGGTTGTTGTCTTTATGGTCGGAAATCTTTCACCACCTGGGCTGGAAATCCAGCAAAAGTAACAAAAAAAAAAGGCAGACAGTTTCATGCAAGTGACAATTACTGCATCATTTGCTTGGAGCAATAAAAACAAGAACGAGGCTGTGATTTTGTTCTTCGAACCACAATAAATTTGTGCTTTGCTAGAATTTGTGGTAGTTTTGAAGAAAGACTGCGTGTCAGGGAAAGTTCTGCAAAGCTCAGAGGGGGAAAAAAAAAAAGGTGGCGAATGTCGAATTATGGCAAAGCCTTGCGCTTGATCACAGCAAGACGGCAGAGTTGGACCCAACTTTAATCAAGCACCTGGGAGCTATGGAACCACGGCTTTCACCACCAACTGGATCAAATGAAAAAAATAAAAATAAAATCAAGCTGGTGTTCTTAGAATGCGTTCACAGCCTCAATGCCGAACTAAACTTGGTCAGAAGAAACAGAGCGGTTTACAGTAAATGATGCCAAGTGGTACTGAATGTATCTATGTCTACAATGCTCTGCTACAATATCCCATGCAATCACCATGGCCAGCTCCTGCTGTCGGCCTCCACCCCGACATCATCCACTAAATGCAGGGACACAAACTGTCTAAGCTCAGGAGTAAAATGGCTGTAACTTGTATAATCAAACAGGTGTGTAATATTTAGATTTTGGCCCAAGAGTTGTGACCAGGGACTCTAAAGGAGAGTGTAATTGTCGTCATCGTTGTTGTTGTAATAGATCGTGCGGCATCAGGGCGCCAACTCGTTTAGGAAATTTCACAGGAATCGTGAAAATGTGGAAGTTTTGAGAAACTGTAACGCCCATCTGTTTATAGTCATTTCCACGTGTATAAAAAAACTGGGGGCCAGAAATCTCATTATCTGAAAGTGATTGAGCAAAAAAGATGACAAACATGGCTCTTTTTTTTATAACCCATAGGCCTATCTTAACTTGTTTGAAATCAAGAACATCACGTCCTCTTTTACATCACTGGGAATTTTTGGCCTGCTGTTTCCTACTAGCTTTTTAGCAAATAACTCGCATGTTTGAGAAAATCAAACTCTTTTCTGAGCCAGATTTAAGTTCAGACTTTGACTAAATCACTCCGAATGACTCAAAAAGAATAATAGTAGTAGAGTTGGACTTCCAGGTGTGCTCCTGATTGTAGTACAAGGTGACATACTAGGGCTCTTGTACATTGTCCTTGTGCTTGTTGCTTCGACTCTCTGAACAACGTAAGCTCTTGGATCTCACTTATTGGTTGGTACAACCCCCCAAAAAATTGAAAGCAGCATTTTAGGTACAGCTTGTTGTGTCACCGTATTTGGCTTTGCTTTAATGATGTTTTTCAAAGGTATAAAAACCATTTCTTCTTTATTTTTTAATACATTTCTCTTCATATAAGTATAAAATGACACATATAAGGGGGGCATTAGCTGAGCTTTTGCTGCCAACATGTCCATTTTGGTTTTTACGTTGATTTACAGTCCATGTGTATAAGTTGAAGTTGGTTTGAGAGCAATAGAAAGACCAACACACTATTAGGCAGATGGTCATAACGTTAAACAATAGCAAATGGTTGGAACAGAATGACAAATTATCCACCAGCCAAGTGTGAATGTTCCTTTTCAGGCATCATCAAAGCCATCGAGCTTGTGACACTTTGACAGTGAGCTTTCTTTAATTATCAAGCCTCAGTCGTCTACCAAGACACCAGAGCGACCCTTTGGATCACTTCAGCTATCCATCATCAGCTGTCACAATGCACACGCCGAGGTCATATAACTTTACACTTTGATATAGGGGAAGGACGGCATTTATGTGAGGGACAGATATTTTTGCCAGCGTGAAACGTGACAGACGGCCCCTCAACCCAATGAGATCCGCTTCTCAAGTCATTCGATGGGTAATCAGCAGCAGCATGTAAAAGATCATTCCATGGTGATACAATTGTGAAATGTAGCTTAAAGAAATGCCACTTCCTATTTATTTTTCAATTAAAAGTGACATTCGGAATGACACACCTATTTACAATTTGATATGTGTGGGCTTCGCGACACGTCCAACGAGGTAGAAGTTCCCCAGTGACAATAAGAGCAACCTTAACCCTGTGTCTCCTCAATTCCCAGGTTTTGGGAAAGCTGCCAAAACGCAGCATCCACAAATCTGACAGATAAGATCATTCAGGACTCTCTCTCTCTGTCTTTGCTCCCGCCATCAACATTGCTTCTCCATCACCTTTACCCATCGACTCATTTTACATCCTACCACACTATCCTCGCATCTAGTTAAGTCATGAAGGCTGCATATCAACTCAATTTGGTATCTGCTGTTCTGGTAATTAGGTATAATTTAATTTTACCCTCAGCATCTTCCCTGCCTCCCAACCCACCTTCCTCTCTCCATTCTCTCTCGCTTTGCCGAAAGACTCTGAGGAAATCAAGCAGCTATCTCCAGTGGAATATGTAATTTCTCTGAATATTTATTCCCCAGATTTGCTCAAACCTCAAGCGAACATGATTTTATTATTATTATTTTTTTCTTTGTCCGTATTTTTGGAAGGAGAAAGCATAGACAAGAAAAAAAAAACACATGCTGTGAAGAACTGGCTCTAAGTTTGTTGGCAGCAGCTGACCTACCGCTCAACCTGCAGTGCAGTTTAACAACAACACAAGAACGTCAAAGCAAGAAAGCGAAGAAAATCAATTTCTTTTTAAGGAGATGACCTTCCATCTGCTTTGGATGAAAGGGGAAGAAGAAGACAGTCCTGTAAAATATTAAACAGTGAAACAATGTAAGAGGATTTAACTCATGCAAAATTGCCTGAAACTAAGTTAAAAACGGAGTTATTCATGCATCTATTCAGTTAGTGTAGTTGGAGTACTTTCAGACCGCAAAGCAATAAAATGGTTTTAGACGTTTTTTGGTAAATATTTTATTTAGCTCTCTTCTTTTTTTTCCAGCTGCATTTCATCTTTTTCCATTACCATTGTGAAACATTAGTTTAGTGGTTCTAGTTTTCAAATCTTCTCCGTTGCTGGTGGTATTGTGTACTCTTCCTGTTTGCTATTACGACAGCACCTTGCCTTTGCCTACAATCTTCCCCAAGGTTAGAACATACAGATGATATATTTTTGATTATCTAACTTGTTGTAGATTTGATAACTTAGATGGTCATTCAAGACTTAGTTCTGTGCCTAGTGAAGCATTTTTGTGTTGTATTTTGAATTGATATCAATGATTTGTCATTTCACTTGCAGAGTTGATCAGATGAAAACACGTTGCTGTATAACTGACCCAGGAGCATCATGTGCTGTTGGGTATTGAACTTCCTGTGAGCCAGCCGTGTCTTTTAAACCCAGATTGAAATACAAATCTAACATGCTTTTTCAGACCTGTTCAAAATGGCTAAGTAGTCACTTTCATTGTGAATCAGTCAATGGAAACACTTAACTCAAATTGGAAAATAATTGATGCCACAAAAAAAGGGGGAAATTCATTGACTGTTCTTTTCACCTCTACCTCCACTATGGGATCTTTCGTGACGATGGTATCAGAGACGGGCTTTCAGATGTAACAAATGCTTTCTTTCACGCAAGCACAGCCTGAAGCCAATTTCCAGCACGACTTCCGTGCTCCGGCAGCCATTGTGCGGCGCTTTGCTTCTGCCACATTGCTGACATTTTTGAATATGTGAGTCAAAGAGCCTGCAGTCAACTCTCACAGTTAGAAGTCATGGAAGTAATGTCAGGCCCGAATCAGGCAAAAATGTACGAGTCAATCGACTCTCAGCTGGCGAAGATGCAGTAACCGGCACGCCACGAGGTCCCCTGACTGACTTTGAAGCGTCAGATGTGTCTGGAAATGGTGTAAAAGCTCCAGACTTGCCACATGGCATCAGTCACATTAAGAGCAAAGGACGGTAATGGTGTTTCTAAAGCTAGCCATAAAATTGTTTTGCTTAAAAAAAAAAAAAGTTTGACATGTCTAAAAGGAAAAAAATACAAAATATGACCACATTATTTTAGTTTCTTTACACTTGGCTATAGAAAAAGAAACTTGCTGGATGCGTGGACTCAAGTTTTAAGCAGCTGGATCTGATTTGTCAGGTCCAGTTGTCTGTGTGATTGTCAGAGAAGGTTACCAGAAATTGCATGCGACGCAAACAACCACGTGAGGATTAGGCTCAAAACATCTAAGCCAGCAATCAAATTTCTTACGCATTCCTCTTGCTAATTGCTCAATATTTGAAAGCATGGCCAACAATGACTTTTGTTTGTTCACTTCCTCTGTTGTCATTGCCAAACTACAACCATGTGTAGCCAGAATACAATTTTAAAAAGGGAAAGAAAATTCATATCAATCGTCCATGACTCTGCATTTTATCTAATTTCTTCTGGAGAAATAGGAGTTAATGGGAGAAATCCCAAACAGAGTACCGAAAAAAGATGAGAATCAAGTGGAATTGCATAGGAATAGTAGTCAGGTTCATAAGTGTGTGTAAGCTTATTGGACGTGTACTCATCTAAAGACAAGAAAATTGAATTCACAAAATCTTCACCCACTAAAGATATATTACGAGGAATGAGACTTCATTGCCCTTTTCTACAGATGTATTCCAAATAATATAATCGGAGATGTCCTTTATTTCTTCTCCAAATAAACATTTATATTAATTACATTGCCACTGGGCTCAGCTCCAGAAGTGCAGTCTGAAGCAAAACATGAGCGACCATAGTCAGAAAATGGACGATAAATGACAACGAAGGTCACAGGGAAGCTGCGCTGTGTGAATGTGGCAGAGAAAGTCGTGAGGACGTGCAATATGCAAAATGCCAGCAAGCGAGTGGCGAGGTGTGGTGCAGAAGCGACAGATGGGTTTAAGGCAAGGGTGGAATTACATCAGAAATCAGCTCTGAGCTCCATCCTGTTTGTAACGGGGCTAGGCAAGCCGACATGAAGTCAGGCATGAGTCCCCTGGGACAATGATGTACAGACAACATCCTGCGATCTACAGATTGCATGAGGTACGTGGCGGAGATGGAGGGGCGGAGGTGGAGGCATTTTCTGAACACAAAATGAATAGACCTTGGAAGAGGAAAACAGAAGACGTGAGACAAAACATATGGAGACGGGTGGAACAGTACAGTACAGATGCTGAAAGTGGATGAGTTCAAGTACCTGCAGGCTACATAAAAAAGTGAAGAGGAGTGAATACAGATGAATCGGGGGGGAGAGGGTGTGATTTGTGAGAATGTAAAGATGGGTTTGAGTGGGGACAGATTTAAAAGAAAAGGTTAGAGAATGAAATGTGGATGTCTTGAATACAGAATGTTGAACACTAACGGAGGAGGAAGTAAAACGAAGGGGGGGGGGGATGATAAAACAAACTTAAAGTCGAGATGAAAATCAACATCTCATCGAGTCAGATGCATGGCTAACACAGAGGCAAACATCCATGGATTTAGGACTCCCAGCTAACCTAACATTGTTTTAGACTGTGGAAGAAAAACTCCATAAAATAAACCTTGTACGAGAGTGAGGAACACTGCTACCCGCAGACTGTGTACAAAAATGACTTTTGTTCTTATTGTTGTGACTAAAATTGAGCTTTTCGTGCAAAACCGTGTGTGTGTGTGTGTAGGTGTGTGTGTGTGTGTGTAGTCAGGAAACTAACTCCCCAAATCACCCTGAATTCACCTACCCTTTGGTGAAATACGCAGGAGGGAGACTCCCGCTGTGAGGATCTAAATTCAGTTGAAAATCTGTGGCGAGGCTTGAAAATTGACTTTTATAGATGTTCTCCATAGATATTCAACGTCTGATTTTATCTGCCCCCATTTACAGAGGGAAGTCTGTGTGTGTGGACACACTATGGGGAGGCCTTCTAAGAGTATAAACCACTTTAGGCCTTGTTTCTTCAAAGACTTGAGCACGTCGTCATTAGCATATGGCAGCACATGCAAACCTGAGCTTCAAGTTGTGCATTGAAACTCCAAAAAAAATGTCTCTTGGAACATCAGCAGACACACAATTCTCAAATAAAGTGCAGCTTGTCAAGTGAATAAAAGGACCCGGTGTGCAAAAAACAATTTTCTGTGAAATTAATGGGAAAAAAAATCTGTTGTTCATGATTAGGATCTACTGATGGGTTCAAAGATTTTCATCTCTCTGAACTTCACAGTCCTGTTGGGGCAGATTTATACAGACATTTTTTTTAATCTCTTCTCCCAGCTTTGATGTTGATGGGAGTTAATTAGTGTGACACATTGAGAAAAGAAAAGTTTTTTTTTAAAGTGAGAATCTGCTGAAAGTCTGTCTTTTTCTTTACCACAAATATAT
>NW_015116390.1:5331-38079 GCF_001443285.1 Poecilia latipinna | reverse complement strand
ATGCTATTCTGACATAACCTTTTCTATGATGTACAGAAATGACATGCATACTGGGATTTAAAGTTAAGACATCACGCAGGGCATGTGGATTGTGTTCTTAAATTTGAAAGTGTTAACCAGAGAAGTCTCTTCAGGCCACATTTGATTTTATTTACAGAGAGTTCTTGTTAATTTTTTTTTCTTCTTTGAAACATTTTAAATGCCACTTTGGAAAAGTAAACAGACAGTGTCTGTGCTGTTGGACACTTTTTTAGACATTTGCATAAATAAGTTCCAAAAGAAAAGAAAACTGTGTTATTGAACTTGTCTGGAGTTTGCCCTGCCTCTTGCCCTTCCTGCAAGAATAGGCAGATATTGACAATGAATGGATGAATTTCTGGGTTATGTCTTTGCATGACTGTGACATTGTCTTGTTCTATAATCAGCACCAAAGGTCACCTGGCCTGCACTCACAGATGAGCTAAATTATATCATTGAGATTAGTTTTTGTAATTTGGAAAAAAATAAATAAAACTTTTTCTTTGATTTTGTTGCTATATTATCTGCTCAACTGTTTAAGACAACTTAATATCTTATATTTTAGTATTTTTAATATTTCCTTCATGTGGATATTTCTTAAGCATATTTAATCAGACATGTGGGAGATACTATTTCCAAGATTGCCGTATCTAAAACTGCAGTGTTTTAGATACTGTTGGTTTGGTTGCTGTGTTTGGTTTACTGGTACAAACACATTCTTTGATGAAAATGAGCAAAATAGATCAATAGATCAATAAACGGACGGTCATCTCTATGAGATATGATACATTCGACTGGTGGCATCCATTTTGAACTGTGTAAGACAATGGGGGGGGAACACAGATTGCTTTGTGAAATAAAGACTAAGAACAAGAAAGTAAGCGAAAACGCTCATAGATCTGAAAAACAGAGCTTTGCCTCCTCTTAACAGGTAATTGTGCATATTTATCTTAAACATCCATGAATTATAAATATCTGATTAATTATTCATCCACCTGCTTGCTGCACTAATGTTAACAAAGTGACCTTATTCTTCATTTTCTTACAGTATACATTACGTCTCAGTCATGACATTGCACACCGCTCTGTCTGAAGTTTGCTTTGATTTAAAACTATAAATTTAAACCCATACATATGAGGTATTTATAAGCACAGTCACAACCCTCTAATGCACGTGTTACACACACAATATTTTCTTTTTATCTTTTCTCTTGTTTTTTAGCTGCTTTTAATTCTTTTTTCCTTTAGGCAAAGTTTAGGTTGAAAGAAAATAATTTATTCTTTGTTCTTTTCTACTTAAAATAACTTTATTTAATCATGCATTCATTAAACTCAACAGCACAATGCTATGCAATCAGTAGGAAGTATTTGCTCTTGAGTAGTTCATCTATCTATAGGTTCTGATTGATTGCTCTGTCTATACTGAGGCTTGAGTAGTTTTGTTATAAAATCCTAACTGAAAACAAAACTCATAGATCATTAATTGACTGAAACAAATTAATGATCGAATAATTATCACTTTTTGGAAGCATAAAGCCTGGATGATAAAGGCACTCTTTTCCCCTGCTGTTCTCTGAGTGTGAGTCATGATGAACCCTGTTCTGACTCCTCGTGGGGAGCTATCGATCCACCGACAGGATCACCTTCTGGCCATTCTCTCAAGGCCTCATTAGCAAGGGTTTAATAGAGCTAATACAATGCTAAGCAGGGGAAGCTAATGGTGAATGGGGGGGAATACGTTTATTCCTTGACTTTCTTGCCGCACTAACAATTCCTTATCCTGAATAAATAGATAAATCAAGAGAAGCCCATATTTGGAGCTTGAATAGCTGCGATTCCACACAAAAATTGAGAAGGCAAAATACAATCAGTAAACTTCACAATCAAATAGATCTACTAGATTTCAGAGAGATGCAGATTTCAAGTAAGGAGTTTGAGACAATACAGGACAATACTGTAATTAGTAAAATGCATGTTATCATTTTTTCTGTAGATTTTGCTTCTGCTCTGTCTAATTTACTGACACTATCAGCTAAATGAGTAGTGATTTTCACAGAATTTCAAAGCGTTGGTTAGTTGACCAAGTATATCAAAGAAACAAAAATTTGTCTCGTAATTGCAAATCAGAAAATTATGAAATGTTCTGGGAAAACAAATTGAGAAAAAAATGAACTGAATCCCCAGACTGGACAGACAAATACTGGGTCCGTATTATTTAATTAGATTAAATAAAAATTATATACATATACAATCATGCTACTTCAAACAACTGAAGTCAGAAAGTGGTTTTTATAGTTTCCAAACCCAAACGACTGCCAAAGACAAAGACTTCAACTTGCCATTATAAGCAAAGGTTCTCCAGGCTGTCAAGGAACATTTTTAAAAAATAAAATAAAATAAAATCCCTGAACTCCTTCAAGTGTAATGAGCAACACGTAAAATAAATCACAGATTTTTTTTTTTTTTTTTTACTTTTAGCAACTGATCCCCCAAAACAATATTACTCTTATACAAACTGAAAGATGTTAGAGTATTTATCCCAAACCAACCATAATATCATGTCCAAGGGAAAGAAATTAGACACCAGTCAAATGTTAGAGGTTTTTTAAGGCTTAGTCTATTTTAAGTTATCCAGAGGCCGTGTTGAACTCGCTGGGGTTGAAAGCCTCTGGGATCATCAAGCACTAGAGACTTAACTTTTAATTAATCAAATTAGAATTTCAGATATTTCTTTGGGAGTAATGGAGCTGTGAGTCTTGGTACAAAGACGAATAAGACAGTTTGGACTACTACCAGGAAAAAAAAAACACTACTATCAACTCTGATGGCCTGGGTTGGCATGCTCTTAATTATGGAGCTTTCAATAAGGTATCTTCCCTATAGGAATGTCTTTTTGTGCACTTATTCAAAAGGCACATCAGTGGAAGAATAGACAGTTGGATTAGTTCGCCTGCAATCCTGTCTTCAAAAGAAAATATGCAAAAAAAATGTTATGACAAGTGTCATAAAAACTGTGCTGTCACTTTTGTCAACTTTAGATGAGTTTGCTGTTAGAATAGGAACATTTAACAATGTCATAATTTCATCCTCTTTTCAGTGCTAGAAATAAGTGTCTTGGAAAGGATGTTTGAACATTGCCATGTTGCAGAAGCTTTTGGCAATAAGTTTTCTCTAGAATTTCTTTGTAGTTTGTAAATGTCGGAGGAACTGCAAAACATTGATAAAACAACATGCAGGTTTCCTAATTCGTTCAGTTAGGTTAGAGTACAGTGAACTGGAGCTTTCTGATTATTTAATTAACTTTCAAGTTCAACTTAATTAAAAATAAATCCATCTGTCAAAAAAAAAAAAACCTTGCTAAGAAACATAACCTTTAGAATGAATTGAATGTCAAATCAATGTGATGCTGCTCACAGCACTTTCAGTATAATTTCATTCAAATATATTCATATGTTTATTAAAATTATTTTCAAGTGTCTTTTTATGATTAAAATAAATTTTCTTTGCTCAAAGAGTAAAACAAAAACAAATCAAAACAAAATTATGTCTTTATTTAGAACATAATTGGCTAAATTAAATGACTCCAAGGAGAAAATAAACCATACAAAATACTTTTCTGAGACTTTTCATAATGAATGCTAAACACTGTTTTGAGTGATTGTCAGACTTCACAATGCACAGCAGGCAAACACATAATTATCTTTTAATCTTATGAAAGGATGATCTGCAATAAAAAGAATTGTGTGAAACAATTTAAGTTTGTATTTAACATTAAGCCACACATCGAGTGCTGATCACTAATGCTACAAATATAAGTTTTATGCAGAATCTTTTCTTCCTGATGGGCACGCATTTTTAAGTTTCTCTACTGAGATAGACATCTTGTGATGTAACGGCTTGTCATGTTTATAGAAGGGTAGTTATCTATGGATTTTAAAATATATCAACTAAATTCCAAAAAAAAAAAAATAATTACATTTGTATTCAACAGCAGTCAATGTGTCTTCCAAACCACACTTCACTCCAATTACAGCCACAAGTCTTCTGTGGTTTGTTTCTATCAGCTTTGCACGTCTAGAGACAAAAAGGCCTTTGCATTATTTATTGTAAAAAAAAAAAAAGCTCAACCTTATCAGATTGAATCTCGTGTGTGTGTGTGCGTGTGTGGGGGTGTGGGTGTGTGTGTGTGTGTGTGTGTGTGTGCATGTGTGCGTGTGTGAACAATAATTTAAGTCTTACCTTACCCAACATTATCAATTGGTCTAGACTTTGACTGGACCAAACGGACACTTGATTATGCAATGATCTAAGCCATTGCATTGTATTTCGGGGTGTATGTTTACGGTTGCCTTAGTAGTTATATGTTGATCACTGATCTCTACCCTAATAACTTTTGTGACGATAAACAACGGCTTCTGTCTTTTCAGCACAAAGGACAGTGCTTCCCCATGGGCTTTACTGCAGAATCAAGGTAAAACAAATCCAGGTGGCCGATCTATGATTTGTGTCCTAAGGGGTATAAGGTAGTATGTCCTTCCTACAGACTAGCCCAAGAAACCAACTATTTATTTTGTTTGGTCATCAATATTTAATAATTTAACATATTGCTTAAATTTTCCACAGTTTTGTACTTGAATTCCAACAACACAAGTAGTGCAGAAACACGTCATTTAAACATGTAAATGAACTCCCAGACCACACTGTAGAACTCTCTATTTAGTTTTGCAAATGTCTAATGCTTATCCCACCATATGAATAATCCTGGTGATTTAGGCATTTTTAGGTCCAATCCATGAGAGATCGGTGGTGTGTGGACAGGCCGTTGGTACAATCTCATTTTTGTGTGTTTTCTAAACTGCTCTAGTTTTCAAGGCAGCATTGTTTTTTGGATGCAACTTTGATGAAGGTGGTTTGACCTAATTTACCTTCACTGACCACATGTGTCTTGGCAGCATGGGTCAGAATAATACTCATTTAATTTTTAATTCAATAATTGTTTGTGACATACATGCAATTCTGGTGTTGAATTATATGGAATCAAATACAAACAGTTCCTTTTAGAACAATTTGTTCCAGTTTAATTTCTCACAATTTTGACACATTGCAACCACAACTTCAATGTATCTTCCTGGAGACTTTATGAGAAAGTCTAACACAAACAGTGGATGTCTGAAGAAAAAAAAAGTCATGTGTGTTCTATTATTATTTTATAGATATAAATTCAAAAAGTACAGCATGCATATGTATTGAGCCACTTTCACTCTAATACCATTACAGAGACAATTTCATTAAAAAATGTCCTAATAAGTAACAAGTAACAATTACAAGTATATATTAAGTAACAATTATAATTTTATAAGACTGGAACGACCACTGTTAGTATTAATCCGAAAAGCAAAAGAGCAGGGCACAGCTCAAAAGACATGGTCTTAAACTTAGACTTAAAGAGACAGGCTGGGCAAGGAGAGATTTAATCGAAGAAGTAGCCAGGAGGCCTGTAGTAACCCTGGAGGGATGTACAGACTTGATGGGAAAGATTATCACAAGTACAACATGTAGCTGTCCACCCCACAATTCTGATCTTCATGGAAGAATGGAAGAAGAAAGTCACTGTTGAAAGAAGGCCATATAAAGTTCAGTTTGGCACAAGCTATGTAGGGGACACACCAAAAAGGTGAAAGAAAATGCTGCTGTGAGATGAGACCAAAATATCGTAGACAGTGACCTGCATACAAAAGGCAATATAGTAGAAATCAAATAGTGCAATTCAGTCTGAATACAAAACCTGCATTTTGAAACACTAAGGTGGCAACATCTTGCTTTGACGATGCTTTTATTGTCATAAATGTAAATGGCTAACGGCCTTTACTTTTATAGTGTTTATCAAATCCAGAGGCCCCAAAGCATTTCACACTACATTTCAATGATACAATGTGGTAAGCTACTGGATTACAGCCACAGCTGCCCTCTACTCTTAGCTGTCTCTAAGGTTGCCCAGACAGTCTGATAAAGAAAAGGACTGCCACGCACCAGTGTCACTAGGCCCTCTGCCCACCATCAGGAGGCAAAACGGGTGACATATCTTTCCCTTGGGCACAAAAACAGAGGCAGGCGGAGCGGGAATTCGAACCAGCAACCAACCAGTTATGGGATGAACTCCTACTACCATCGCCCCAGGCTAAGCTGAAAGCTGGCCAGGTGCATGAGACTAAATGCAAGGCAACCGAAATCCTGTTAGAAGATGCAAAAGAGAACAATCTCAAACATACTGTACTGAGAGAAATGGTTTTCTATTTTTTTTTTTTGACACATAAATGTTTCAGATCATAAGACACATTTTCATTTCACACAAACTTAACCTGAGTGAATATGAAAAGAGTTGAGTATGAGTTTGATTTCACTAGCCACATCCCAGGTGATAGCCCACATGAGCTAAACTATCACATCAAATGCTTGTAAAGTTCATTGAAGTTTGTCATTGTAAGGTGTTAAAATTTAAGGGGTATGACTGCATTCACAACGTAGTCATACAGCATGTCATGTCACATTGAAACAATTTTCAGGCAGAATAAAACACCAGTTTTGAAAATTACAATTTTCTTTTATGCCATACAGCATCCAGTATCTAGACTGCATTCCTTATTCTGTATAAACAACCCTGCAGTGTGTTTTTATGGCTTTGGAAGTCATAGTGCTGGCTTAGACAACTTTAAAATGCCATGTAGAAATGCAATGAGCTGTTATTCATGTTGGTGAGCTGTGAAGGGAAAATCTGGCAAGTAGAGCTGCATTTCGCAGAGGAAATTAACAGACACAAGATATTGAGGGAATTATAGTACTGTGATTCCTTAAGAGGTAATATCACATTTTACACCAGCTAAGTCTGATAGATATGAGACTTCTTAGTTTGTGAATTTATAACGACACTCTTCACACTGTAGAACTTTTTTTGCTATATAAAATAGTTTTATCTCTGTTTTGAAAATCTGGACATTAGGGATTTTTCTATCGCATCAATTTTCTTGTAAATAAAATGTGCAAAAGCATCATGACAACTTCCTTTTCCTGTGCACAGCCTTTTGCAGTGGATTTTGTCACGGGTTGTCAGATATGTCATATGACATGTCAAATTGTTCTATTTATCAACCACAGTTATTTTCCTTTTACTTCAAAATTGTATAATAATTTGTGTTTTGTTAAATAAAATCCAAATAAAACACACATAGCATATGCTAATAAAATAAGAAAAGTTGAGCATTATGTATACTTTTACAATGCCCTGTGCATGCTTAGTGCATGTTGATGTGCTACTGAGATACTGTAAAAACTCAGCAAATTAAAGTGAAAGTTGGCCTTGATCTGGTCAATAGTTTTCCCAAATTTTAAATGTTTGAGATCAGTGTTAAGGGAGGTAAAGATCGCAGAGTGTGTGGAAAAACAAAACAAAACACACACACACAAAAAAAAAAAATTGGTATTGTTTTGGACTCGGATCTAAATTCTAATAATCACATAATGTCTGTCGATAAATAAACTTACTATCATATAAAAATGTTGTCACAGGTTTTCCATTGAAAAAAAATCATCCACAAAAAAAAGGGGGCCATATTTTTATTTTCAGCAACTTGCTAAAGTCTTTATATCCCTTTGTAAAAACATGATCTGGCATCTAAAATGCTGCTGCCAGAGTCTCAACCAAGAGCAAGAAAATGGATCATATCACATTACTGCACTTGCTGTCTATTTGTGAATAAGTGATTTGTTTCTTATATGCTTTTGAGCATTCACTGTAAGTGAAACCAAAAATATTTTAGATATTTATTTTTGCCTTTTATTTTTAATTTCCTCTTAAGGACTTTGGATTGCATCGTTTATGAATGATATTAAATCAATTAACTTGCTTTTTCTTCTACAGTCAAGGTCCATCCACGTAGCCAACACTGTGCTGAAAGCAGTACATTTTAATTATATATATATATATATATATAAAGTTTTCTTATTGGCAAATAAACATTAATAATGCTCTGTTTTGTGTTTTTACAAATAGAATAATGGTTTTTGTTAATTGCTGGTTATTTTTAAAATAATCTGTTCAGCATAGAACAACCCATGTTTTACAAATCTGTTTAGGATTTTTACTAAAGATGAGCAAATGTGGCACATAGTCTTAAAAAAAAAAATTGAAGATGACCTTTACAGACCTGGAGACAGACACTCACATGCATCTACTATATTGCTTACATGACTGTAGAGTGTGAGACACCATTGCATACCCTGCCAGGAAATGCAGGCAAGCAAGATAAATGACATTTGAGGTTCAAATAAAATTTATTTATTTATTTATTTATTTATTACAAGCACGAACGGTGTCCCAAACCATGTCGCCCAGGATGAAGAGCCATATTTCTCCTCCACCAAACCCCCCAGAACAACTTTCACTTTAATTTCTTTTAATAACAGAAAAAGCGAGCTAATTTTTGCCTGCGTCAATGGCGAGATGGTAAAGGGTTAAAATCCCCAGAAAATAAGCAAACTGCACGTATGCGTGTGTGCGTGCGTGCAAGCGCGTGTGTGTAGGTGTGTGAATTTAATTAAATTAAATCACCCAGCACTAAGTTTCATTAGAAGACACGGAGCAGTGAGCAGGGGTTGTGCGAGCCACTGGACTTGGTAACATCGAAACGGAACAACTTGCGTGTCTGTTCAGCGTGCCCTTCCACCCCGCCCCGCAGCCACCCCGACATGTGTTTCACCTCTAAGGTGCAGCAGTGTGCATGGCCAGGGATGCATAAAGCGAGAGCACTGTGATCACCCCTGGATGGGAGCTGCACAAGTCGAGCCACTCCACTCCGCGTTTTGCCCTGCCCTTGTGCGCTCTGCTCGCTGTGCAGCGCGCGTCTCCGATGCATTTTGCCTCCCTCTCGCTGTCATAAAGACAGGACAGCTGTGCAAGAGAGAAGTTGTTGGCAAACCGAGCACCAGCAGGTTGCATCTTCACCGGGATCCTCTCGCCTTCACGGAGTAGTCTGGACTTCTTTTCTCTTTACCAAGGGGAGATGAGGCGGACGCATCAGTACATAAAGTGAGGAGTTATCTGATTTTCAATTCAGCATCTGATCATCGTGCTCGTTTTCAAAAAAAAAAAATAAAATCTTCCAATAAAGCCTTTGGATTTCTTTTATTTCAACGGAGCTCGATTTTTTTTTTTTGGCGAATTTTTTTTATTTTTATATATATATATTTTTTTCCCAAGGATTTCACTGATGTGTGCGATGTGGAGACTGCAGGTCGCCTTATGTACTCTGTCGGTGCTGTCCCTGTCATCTGCTGGAGAAAGCAAAGCGCGGAGCTGTAGCGAGGTTAGACAAGCTTATAGCGCTAAAGGATTCAGCCTCCTCCATGCACCTCATCAGGAAATATCAGGTAGGCGACACTGACACATCATCCGTGCGTTTGGCCCACAACAACCACGTGCCATGTCAATCCCCCCCTCCCAGATTCAACAATTTGACGAAGAGCCGTGCGTCTTCCTCACACATGCCGCGTATTTAAACTGCTATCCCTCTTTCAGTCAAACAGACGAGTAGGAGTTTATTGTCGGGGTGTCCCGTTTGCGTTTGACTGAAGCGAATGACGCTGCGAGGTGTTACAAATCAATTCTCGTCTTATGGATGAGCTATAGCGGTGCCGTACAGTCGAGGATTTCCTTGCTGTTTAAAAAAAAAAAAAAAAAAAAAATCATTATCCGCTCAGTTTTCTGACCAGTCAGTGATAAATCACGGCAGCCTGAATTCCATTGATTTTCTGTCAGGCTGGCGTTTAAAAAATGGATTTAGCATCTAGAAAAGACCCGAGGTGATCAGAAGATTTAGGATTGTTTCTTCCCCACTGAAAAATTAATTACGCAGACAAATCAGCCGAAGCAACTGAGAGATTTGTTTTACTTTTGTGTAAGAAACCTACCATACCAAACAGTAATCAAAAGACAGAGAAGCCTGCAGACATTTTAAACTTTTACAGCATTTTGTCAATAACTAGTTGTCATTTCCATAAAGCATTCTTTCAGTTTACCTAACAGCAATACTCAGCTATTGCATTTACCCAGATTGTACTCCTTTTTTATTTATTTTTTTTATTGGGTTGCTCCGGTGAAAACAGTAAAAGACTAACTTTCTTTTTCGGGAAGTGGCAGCATACCTGTTGCTCACATTCAACAGAACACCATAGAGCTTCTAGTGTTGGATTTGGCTTAAGAGTTTATAATATTTACCAGTAGGGGGCTGTATGCCCTCAACATGAATGACTTTTTGTTTTTCTTCTGTTGAGTTCTTTTTTTCCTTTTGATATTCCTAAAGGCTCTTCAGCTCAGCTTTTAATTCATGCTCTGTGGTGTGGCAGAGATGTGGATTTTATTATCTCCTCCACGGTTATAATCACATTTATGGTCAAAGCAAGAAAATACATTGTCCAGTAAACACACTCACGGTCCGTGAGAGGAAATTGAAGGGAAGTAGAGGGACCTGAATCTAATCCTTCCATTGCCGCTCACAGGGAAAATAGAGATACAGTGCTGGTAATTGGCAGCGCCAGACAGTAATAATCATGGGGTCGTCTTATTCTTTCTCGGAGTGGCTGGACTATGACGAGAATCTGGTTTCTTTGCACACTCTGGCTGTGTTAATTATGAGGATTATTAATACTTCCATGTCTCAGGAGTCAAAATAAATGTGCTGTTCATAAACAACAGAAAAATATTAAATGTTTGGGTTCATGCTATTCTTGCTCCAGCACTTCATTAGAATTTGTATTTCTACTCCAGGAGCGAGTACCTTATCAGCACCACAACACCGAAATACAATCATCAATGTGATGAGGTTATTTAATGTGTAGACTTTTGGATAATGTAGGGGGGAAACAACTATTTTCTCTTTGGCTTTACTTTCTTGAAATCTTTTTTTCATCATTTGTGTTTGACATCTTAAAAGTCTCCATAAATAATTAAATAATGGCTTTCGCTCAACTCCCCATTGCAAAGTGATTGCTGCCAGATTTCCACAGATGTCGGGAACGTAAAAAGCATTACTTTGCATGCTATTTTACACAACTGTAATGCTGATGCCAAGCATTTTATCCCTTGGCGAATATCTGGGATGTATTTGAAGAATTAATTCAGTCATCTTTGATTTCCTTGATGCGTTCTGATACAAAACTTGGACTTTGCGCAGATGGTATTGTTTAGTTTGACAGCCCTTAAAGGAGTGAAATTCATTGGGCGGTTCCAGGATTTGACCTCATAATGTTCTGTGAGCGGTTCCCACACAGAACCTGGACATTTATCTCAGGAAGAATTTCAGAAGACGCCAGACACTTCTTATTTCTTGTACGCAATTGTGACGCGCTTGGTCGTTTCGATATCTGATTATGCAAACCTTTGAGTATTATTTTATCTTGCCTGACATTCCCCATCTGCTTGAAATTTCAGTACTTGGGTCTGTTGACTACTTTGAAGCTCAAGATGCATGAAGAGGCTGCAACCAAATTCTTTCTTGTGTTTTCTGTGTTGGAGATGGACTTTGTCCATTTACATTGCTGCTTTCAAACAATCTTTACATAAATACAGGTTATGATTGGACCTAACCAAGAAGATTTCCATTATTTCACATTAGGTAGACTAAGACACGGATGCAGCAGTCTTCACTACATTATTTGCAGCCATGCCTCTGCTGTTTCTAAAGATACGAAACACATGGGTCTTTGGCTTCTCTTTGCATATGGTTTTAATTTCACCAGCCCAGCTTCTTTGTTGAGCAAGAAATACAAATAGCCTTGGATTTGTTTTAAAATATCAAAGTGAGTGGAAGTCTTTAATCCATTGCTAACTGGAAGTATTTCTCTAGTAATTTAACTTTTCTATTTGGACTAAGACAATTCTTAAAAGAAGTGCGTCACTCTCACAGCTACTGTCAAAAAAATGTTACAAGGTAAGACCCATGGAGTGAGTTAACCAGCTCTAACAAAGGATCAGAGCAGCAATTTCACATCAGTCAGCCCGCTGCAGAGTTCAGTAACTTACCGTCTGTTGGTTAGTGATGGAGAAGAGTCTGGCAGAGGTCAGCCACTTTATTGACGGTGCAGCGGTGGTCAGAGGTGCCTGAATGGCGGAGTAACCGCTTCTCCCATGGTTAAAAGTGGAGACGACTCCTGTTTATGTCTGCTTGACTTTTTTGAGTTTTTGGTTATTGTAATTTCTTCTTCTTTAATCTAATACACTAAAATTAAAATATTAGGACACAACTTTAAATTTCAGATTCACCGTCTACAAACAAACAACAAAGCTGGTTCAGTCAGATTTATTCCGTGCGCAAATGTGCAAAATCCTTTGAGGGAAACCGACTGCAAACATTACGGGTGAATAGTTTGAACAAACTTTTGTGCACATCTAGAACTTTTTTCCAAATTTTGTTTAGAATTATTAAATGGCCGTGGAGAGAAAACCAAAAATAAACTGAATCCAAATAATCTTTTTAGTTTTATAACAGTAATGTATTTTTAATGACCTAGAATCGAACAAATTATAGTAGAAAACTTTTCAGAGTATCTATACAGACTGTGGCTGCAGGCACGCTGCGTCTGCTGCAATGAAGCTGACTCTCAAACTCCCTATTACTATTTTGAGGCTTATGAATGAGGTTTGTATTGGGGAAAAAAAAAAGGAAAACTGACAATAGATCCAGTTTTATTCACATAGGGAACTAAGTAATTATCTTCCCTGTTTTCGACTTTGTTTCTTCATTTTCTAACACCCTCAGGTAACTTATGGTGGTGTCTCTTTCAGCTGAAATCCTAATGCGTACTTTAGCTTTTTTTTTTTTTACTGACTACAGATAGTGACATCCCAGTAACTTTAGTTTTAGGTTTTCAGACTGCCGAAGCTCTCTGAAAGAAATCTGAATGATGACTCCAAAGAACTAGACATAAAGCAGCTCTGCTGAAATACAGCGTTGTATGTGGGAAGATTAAAAATAGAAAAAAACAAAAAACAAAAACATTTTTAAAACTCCCTACTGGACAACTTCATTAAATTCCACCAGGTTTGCGACTTTCCATGTTGCTGATGTTCCCCCAGCAGGATGGCGTGTCACAGAGTGGCTCGCCTGCATGGATCACCCCCCCCGCCACCCTCGTGCTTCTGTGTGGAACATTAGTTTCAGTGTCACGCACACAATACAGCGTGATTGTCAGCTCTTTGTTCAGAAACACAGCTGCTTCTGAATGCCTCAGTCAAGCTCCTGCCACGACGCTCCTTCTCCGAGGCTTTGCTGTTAATATCAACATCTACTTACACACAGAGCGGCTGGGAGCCTCATGGGTGGACTCTGCTCTTTTCCACAGCCTTCAAATAAAAAGGCTTGATATGCAGCAGCTTCTAATGTGTGTTGCCTGAGTTTTATATTTCCCTCCTCAAGAATAACAAATACCTTTGGGGTTCATTTCAGTGCAGCCTTATTTGATTTCTTTTATCAGAGCAGTTATTGGTTGCTAGACGATACAGCCGATTTTTTTATTTTATTTTTTTCTCATGTGATGCTTCAACTTTTTCTCAATGATCAGCATTTGCTGGTTTTGTAGGTTGTCCTCAGTACTGACGTCAAAAACCTTTTGAAATGCAACACAACTCTATAAAATCCTCTTAATTTTTGACTGTAAGGGATAATTTCAACTTTTCATCAGTCCACTTCCCTAAATGCTATTACTTTGCGATCTGGAGGGATGGGTAACGGGGTTGCCGTGGTGTTGAGGGTTGCTGGGGTTATGAAATTTTTTTTCTGTTTCTGTGTCTTATTGCACTAATTCTGATTTGGCTGTATTGTACATAATTTTGTGGATGTAAAACAACAAAATAGAAATAATTGATCACAAGAAAAAAAAAACATTTGAAATTGTCAAGATATGAAGTTCTCAATAGTTTGTCTTTAAAACAAATAATTCTACAACACTTATCATCATAGCACATAAAGTTTTTACAGAACCTTATTTCAAAATATATATAAATAACTAAAGCAAATGGTAACAGTTAATCCTGCCCCGTCACGTTTTGCTGTTCCATATTAAGAGGATGTAATCATCATTCTCTGTTTTCCAGTGATGTACTACTTTACATAAAATGTAGGGCAACTTTGCAAAACAAATTTAGCAACTATTCCAGATGCAATCACTAAATAATAGAATGACATTGGAGCTTTAGTAAGTCTCAATACCACTGGTAAAACCTTTGCCCTGCAAATATCCATATAAAATTTCCGACAGGCGTTTTTCTTCTTCTTCAAAGCCCATTAAGATGCTCTTGGCTTTGCCAAATTGGAAGCAAGTCTCTCGGCAGCGTGTATACATCTTCAGAGAGAACCGTTAATAAGATGTGAGGGAGATTAGGCTTTGTGTGAGTGCGAATGTGCGTCTGCGTGTTAATGTCTCTGTGGTAGTTTAGCCTTGCTTTTCAAGCCCTCCTTTTCTTTTTTTTTTTCTTCCTTTGCATCTCTGTCGTGATGGAAAATGACAAAAGTACTTTGTTTTTTCATTGCGAGAGACAGATTGTGTGCATGAGTTTTAATTGGAATCCCCCCGTGGTTCTCTTCAGATTTCATTCAAAGAGAATGTCTGACAGTTGTCCTGGTCTGTAGAATTTGTTTACCCTCTGCAGGCATTCATGCCTGAAATGCAGGGTCTCCAGGCATCCCTGAACCCTCCTCGGCACCATGTATGGTGCTTTCTAAGTAGTGTGAAAAGCCCCCGGATAGCGTTGGAGACTGCTGCAGCACTTTTTCCAGTTTTCAATCAACTACTGGCCTAAATCAGTAATAGAGGGGGGATTAAGAATCTCTACTCTGTCAAGCATTGAGAGGAACTAGAAAATAAAAAAGTTAAAGGATGGATGCGAGTCTGTGTTTGGGGATTAGAGGAGAGAGAGCAGAGGAAAAAAAAAGTTGAAATAAACAAGCTTTCCTACTGATAGGGAGCATAGGGGTAAATGGAAGCATCCTTGACTGATCATGTGTTAACATCATGACTTAGAGGTGCAGTGTTGTGAGGTGAGAGGACCTCGACTACACAAGGAAATAGATATCCTACAATATAATCCATCTAAACATAGGGGATTAGCAATCTGAGTTGGCGTTTTTGTTGCATGAAAAGATTGCCATCATTTATATATAAAGTATGTGAAGTTTTTTTTCTGTGGCTGAATGAAAAGAAGAAAAACTCCCACTGGAAGATACAAAAAGATCAGTTGCACTCCTCTAGCAGAGAAAAATATTACTCCAGGATTTTCCCATGCCTGGGTGTTGCAGAAATGTTGTTAAGGATGGTCATGGTCACACTGTCATATAATCGTTCATACTGGGGAACCTTTGGCAGTCATTTGGGTTTATCATAGTGTTTTGCTACTAGCCAGTGCAGTGCCGACTTTTCGGGTTTGACTGAAAAACCTTAAAAAAAACATTTTTTTCTGAACAAACAACATTACGTTCCCCTTTGTCACGCAGGTGAGTGCTTGTGGCTTTCCCACCACTGTTCAGAGAACCACTGCACTCTGTCGTGTTGATTGTTGTGGTCTGTTTTTTTGCCCAAAGAGACTGTTGCCTCAGGAGAAAAGTCTCTGAATAGAAAGTCCCAAGCCTGACAGCAACAATAGGGCTCCGAGAGATGAGAGCCACCGGGTGCCCTGGGAAAACCCACCTGGGTATTTATGTCAAGGTGTCAAAGATGCTAGTGAATTTCACACCAGGGACTTTTTAATTTTGTTTTTTTAGACACAGATAAATACACATGGCTGAGGTGATTTGCTAAATAATTCAGCCCCCAGCGACTTGCAAGTAAACAACCATTAAAGTATAAATAAACATAGTTTGACACAACTGCCATGGCAACGTCAGATGCTGTCAACAGTTGTTGACACCAGTGGTGTCACTGACATCACAGGCTTGACAATGGTACAGTTGTTGTTGTGTTAAAGGAACATGGACAGTTTCCATTCTCTGAAAAAAAAAAAAAAAACTTAAGCAGTGCTGTTTATATGGACAGAAAAAAGCAGCAGATCTGGCAACTTAAAACTTAATCTGGTCCTACACAATACATACATGCTTTAGTACAGATTTACTTACAGCAGAAGTTCATGGGAGCAAAAATGTAAAAATGTACTAATATTTTTGTCAGCCAACTGGAGAGGAATGAAATACTGCATAATGTTTTTAAAGTGTCAGATAAGAGCAAGGCTAAGAAATACGGAGTGTTTTGATCAAATATGAACCCTTTTAAATTAGGCTCATTATAAAAAATGTACCCTATTTTTACTCAATACATGAAATCATAAAAAAAAATGTTGATGCAAATATTTATACTACGTTACAGTGTGCTAAAGGAACAAACTTGTGAGTTTTATCGGGACTTTTTGATAAACCAACTCAAGTGCATAATTTAGAAGTAGACAGGTAGGGCACTTTCAAACACTTTTACACATTCATAGCCATTCAAAAGTAATCTATTATGTAAATAATAATCACTGTGAATCTTACATGCAATGTATGTTTATGCTTTGCTAAAAACTGATAATTCACAACACTTTGAGAAAACCATCACAACTCTGAAGCATTGTGGAGGCAGCATCATCCTGTGTGGATGCTTTTTCTCCAGTAATAGCAAAGAGACGCGTCAGAGTGAAAAAGGCTATTGAAGGTCTCCTGGATGAAAACATGTTCAAAGCTGCTTCCAGAAGAACAATATGCAGCAAGAACTAAAATCGAATTGTTTTAACGAAAGCAAGTTGATAGAATGGCCAAGTCAAAGTCCAAACCTGTAAAGAATCTGTGCTAAGACTCAGATGTTCTTTTTCAAAAAGTTGGCTTTGGTGCTAAACTGGTACTAGAGCTTATTTGGCATAAGTTTATCTTTCCCCCACTGCAAGATGTTGCTATCGCACCAAAAAAAAAAAAAATATTTTTTTCTAACTTAGAATGGCCAAAGAAAAGAAACTCTTTCATCAGGCTGGCTCATGGGGAACTAATGCCTATCAAAACCTCTGTGCCATGTTTGATAATACTTCAGAATTTTGTTTTGATCTTGTAACTTTAAAACAAACAAAAAAATAATAATAAAATAAAATCGCTGTGCCTCAGCAATGATTGAAATAAATAAGCTGAAAAAGTCAAATTGGCATCAGAACAACACAAGGTAACTTTTTCTGATCTTCCAGCTGTTTGCTATGAAATCAGCTCGAGTAAGTCAATGCTCCACTGGGCTTAGCTCTACAAGGTATTGAGTCAGTAAAGTGTGTACTAATGCACATCAATTTCAGATATTTTTAGGAAAGAAATTGCGACCATGACTTTTTTTTCTTCACTTGACAATTATGTAGATGATGATACTACTGTTGCCCATCACAGAAAATGTCACTGAAGCTTGTGAATGTAACATGAATAACTGTGACAAACAATGTAAATCATTTTACAAGGTGATGTATATCAGTTTTTCCCCAAAATAAATTCCTTGGGTGTTTTTCTTATAAAACCCAGTATTTTATTCTTTTTTTTAAATCAGTCATTTTCCTTAACAGTATGTGCAAAGTGAGCCACCAGGTTGTGCACCACTCCTGTTATATTTGATACTTTTATCGAATGATAAGTTTAGACACAAATTACATTATAGAGCATGTGCACCATTTTATTATAATTAAATGAAACACATCTCAGACACAGCATACCAGCTCACAGCAAATTAAGGTGATATTCCCAAAAAGTTTAACTTGAGTTTCATTTATAATCTTGGTTAATTACAATAAACTTACCTTGACCTTTGGCAACAATTTGATCAAGATTATCGTGTTCCACTTGCCTACAGGTAATTGTGGCACTGCAGATTGTAATGCTGAAGTAATACTGCAGCAAGTCACAGAGGACTTCAAACAGTAATGTAATTCCTCCATGTTACATAGTCTCTATAGCCCTTAGGCTTTAGTGTTGGCTCATTCCTCTCGGGCTTTCTTCATGTTTTAGAAGCTAACTTAAGAACTGTTGCTCAAATATACAGCAATTCACCAAATCAAAAACAAAAGAAATAAAATAAAAAGCCAAGTCACATTTTACATTTCAAAGATAAAAGAACTGATAAAGCCGCTGGTACAATTTTATTACTTCTTTAATCATTTCTGAAATGGACATTACAAGCACTGAAGGAAATTCCCGTTGAACATCACAGGAAAACATACAAGCAAATGTTTTGACAAAGTAAATGCAGATTTAAAGTTGAAATTTGATGGTTTTAAATAGAAACTCCATGCTAACTAAAGACACAGGAGAGACAAAGTATTTTGCTTTTAGCATCTAATAAGTACATTACTTTATCTCTGTAGGCATATTCTTTTTCACAATATAAATGTTTAAAAGTACATGACCCCATGTTCATGCTCACATCTTAATCTTTCTGCAACTGTTTTGTCGTCTAGAGAAAATGTGTTGAATTCTTGGTGCTGCCTCGTTCGTCATTGTGGGGATAATAGAAATGTGCTTTTTTTCTCTAATGGCCATCCAGTGTTCACATTCATGCAAACTTTCTGTCCCAGTATGTCTGGTATGATGAAAACAAGTATGTTAGCTCTAATGATGTGCATCTAACATATTTGCATGCATTTTTTTATACGGCTAAACGAACACACAGCTCAGCTCCTTTTGTGTTGTTCTCTCTGTTTCCTTTACTGTAAACAATAACGATTCCTCATAAAGCTTAACAATTAAAATATGCTGAGAAAAAAAAAAGGTCTTCTTATGCTGTGGCTGCATGTTCTAATCAAATATTCCAGGTCATTTATTTCACTTCTGCTGAATTTTTCAGGATTTGCTAATGATGTTTAACTTGTCTGAATAAATCACTCAGGTGAAAAGATGGCTGATGCTCATCAAGCAACAAAGACGACAAAACTGCCAAGGCATTTCAGGGACACACTTTCGTCCATTCAACTAAATTGTATTTTCGAATAGCAGAAGGAACAAGGCATGCAGGGGAATCATGCTGCGCAATTTATGAATTAAGAAATTTGGGCCAATTATATGAGATCATGACCCAGTTTAGTGTGATCTTTCCAGTGCCTTTGATGTTGAGAGACTAATTGGAAATTGTTACAATTTTTATGTTAATGCAAATGCTGATCTTAACCCGGTGTCACACTACTGGGCTGAATTCGCAACATTAAATAATAGGCTTGGCAGTGAAATCCCATCGGGGATATAACATCTGAAAAGGTCTGCCTCATGGAGCATCCTTTGTTACCCGATTTCTGCTTAACTCCTGTTTGTATGGTGCTCCCTTTATTTTTGTAAACTAAGATGCACATTGATTTTTTTTATGGCTTGTGCAATGCATTTTTGATTCAGAAGTAAATATCAAAAATGAGGGAGTTCAGAAAGCAGTTTTATTATAAGCTTTAGAAAAAGTAAACTTTCAAGTTAGTGCAAAAATAAAAGAAAAAGACTTGAGTGTTTGATGAAGTTATGGGCACATTTATGACAGAGCCTTGTAGTATCTCCGAATAGGTGTAATCTGCATGTGTGATGACACTGAATACTGGCTTTTTGGCTGAAATGGGCTTGTAATGAGGCATTTTGGATTGAAAAGTGTTAAGGAATGACACAGGGATTCATGTGGAACTAAAGCCATACAGTCGGGGGGGAATCAACAGATCATTTGAATCACCCTTTTTATGAGAATATAGAACAATGTTGCGAGAAAAGATGTCTTGGCTCACTAGGCTCGCGCGTCTCCAGGGAGCTTTGCCTTTATGACAAATGTGACATACTCAAGCAGCATAGCGTAAATGTCAGTAAAGGGCCAGAATGAAAACTTGTTTAGAAACGCCGATGACGCTGTAAAACAAATAAAACCATAATTCATTTTAATAATTCAAAAATCGTTTTAAATAGAGGTGCGAATATGTCTGGAAGGCCTGTTAATGGCCTGAAGTGTGTTTCTCTGGTGTCTACATCTTTTGGATCCGTTCATTTCTCTGTGTATCGTAGGAAACATGTGGTGATGTGATACGTCTTGGCAAATGCTTGTTCTTTGAGTGCTGCAGGGTGCGGGAATCTGAAAAGAAGCCAGCCTCGTCTTTTGCTCCCAGAAACCTGCTGTTTCCTGTCCCCTGAGTAAGATGACAGTAAACGAGTGGGCTGGTCATCTCACACCCTGGGGCTCTACCTTGGGCTCTTCAGACCACCAGCTGTTGTGTTTAGGACTGAGTCATGCACCAGTTAGCACTGTGAATCCGGAGCACGGGTACAAAGCTTTAAACTCACTGCGTGCCTCTTCCCTCGTGCAGCACTTCACTGGGACAACTAAATTACTGTAATAGTTTCCACTGAGCCTCCTCAAGCTCAGTTCATGAACTATTTCATTTTCAGTTCTAGTGATCTCAATTACTAAACACAGATTTAAATCAGCCAAGGGAAACAGACTACAAATACGAGTACCTGACAAAGAATAACTATGAATCGTAGTCTATTTCTGTGAGTATGTTGTCAGTCTTTAGCTTTTTTTCCAGAACTTATTTATTCTTGAAAAGTAACAGAAAAATGTTCACACACTTTACAAACTTCATTTGTTTATTTTGGTGCAAAGGTCCAGTGTTGTCTTACTCTTTTTAATAATTAAGTTGGACTTCAGTGAGATTAGATCTGCTTATTAAAATAATGTTTTTGAGATAAACGGATTGGACAGCACATGAAAATATTTGAAATTATCTGTCCTTTCCTTTGTCTCTTTCCTTTTGTTTCTTTCTTTTCATTTGCCTAGTCATTCCTTGCAGAGACTTTTGCTTCTGTCTATGTTTCATGGATATCAAGAAGTGTTATAACATTATTATGGCTCAGATTTATGCAGCATGAGGCAACAGGTGTGTTCGGGTGGTGATCCAGACTGAAGCTCTAGTTTTTCATACGCTATTTACATTCAGAGTTTCATGAGGAGAGCAGTGCTTTGCAACAACAAAATAGCATGTTCATGTGCAGAAGAAAACTTTTTACGTAATTTCTACTGTTAACTATGTTTCCCGTCATGCTGTGCTGGGAGCAGAGTACCAACTTCTCAATTACCTGCTTCAAGAACCCTAAAAAATAGTGATATTCTATATTACAATGCACAGTAATAAAGTGATCAGTGTAAAGATTCAGTAGAGTGCAATTGTTTGCCTCAACACTGGGCTACATAAAAGTCTTTTTTTTTCTTCTTCAGCTCTTGACTAACAGGTTGTTTCAAGTTCAGCTTATTTTTGTAGGATCGAGTGTTAAGTGTTAACAAATGCTTTACACTTTAACATTTATGGCCTAAGCCAATTTGCAATGCATGTCTCTTGTTGAGGTTAAATAAAAACACAAAGGCATATTATGGCGTATGTTGGGATAACAGTTCTTCACTTTTGCAATGAATTGGAAAGCAATGTCTCCTCTACACAAATCAGAAAACACCTGCAGCCTTTTGCTTGAGTTGCATGAGTAAAGTTGTCATATTCTGCCAGAGTTTTCACTTCATGTCTCTTCCAATTTGAAGTATGAAATGAAGGTCTGACATATAGCTCACCTCTCAAAGTGCTTCATGTGTGGACATTGGAAGTTGCAGTTTGTTTTTTAAAATTAAATACAGGAAGCAAGGCACAGCAGATATATATTCACAGTACTGTTGAAAGACTTCACAATCCATAATGTGACCTTAAAATAAAAATTTTTTATATTTATTTAATGCCACTGAGTGATTTATCAGAAAGCGTTTCTGTGGTTCAGTTCAAATTAGAATGTCTTTAAAAATGTCTTTAGTTATGCATCATTTATTATTTCATGTTCTCTCTCTTCTGCCTTTCTTCCTTTTTGCCTTTATGGTCTTCCTTTTGCAGTTGTTTTGCTTTTGTCTGGTGTTTTGAGAGCGAGAGCTATTTATTTCACCTTTACATTTGCCACAGACTTCAATGACATTAATGAGAATTTTAGTTAATGAACAATTATAGTATTTACAAAGTGAAAGGAAAAATGATACATGATTTATATTTTACTTTTTTTACAGTGCTCCATGAAATATTAAAAACTTGTGATACAGTTTTATATCTTAAATCCGCTTTAAATTTCTCCACATTATCATCGACCTGCCTGGTGTGTTCCTTGGTGATGATACCGTTTGTTTACTGTTGTAGTTTGTTAAACATTCAAACAAATCTTTAATAAACTGCTGTTTACTAGTGATAAATTCCGCATATGGTCTTATGCTTTACGTGTGTCTGCAACTCTTAAGGATTCTTAAGCAAGTGTTTAGTTTGATCTTTTAATCATAAATCTCATTAGTTATTCACGTTTTATTACTTTTTCTGATTTGTTCTTTATGCATGTTGAATAAAAGAGACTTTCTTTGAAGCTAGACTTTTAGCATAATATATTTATTGAAGCTGTTTGTAAGAGAACGAAATATCATTATAATTTTTCTGTCCATGTGCCCAACTCAAGATACATGATAGTGAAGAACTCACCAGTCCTTGTCAAACAAATCCTTGATAAATGAACACAAACCAAAACAGAAAACTGCCCTTTAAAGTAGTAAAATAAATAATAAATGTCTGCTGAGCAGGTTTAAGAGCACAGCAAATGCCAGATCAATATCAGGTCAAATTAGATTATTATTTTTTTCCTTATTAGCATTTCAGCTGAGAAACTAGAAGGTCAGGATGGTCCAGACAGTACCAAATGGATCCTAACTCCAGTGATATGCATTAAGATGGAAGTGCAGCTATGACTCTTTCTCATATGTAAAGTGTGAAAGTTGGTGTTATCTATATTTGTTTTGTATGTTTTGTATAACTAAATGTTGGACACACAACTCAAATCACCATGGGCTCCAGGCATTATGTGGATAAATATTCAAAAATTGTTTTAAAATAATGCATTATGTCCAAACTCTTAAAGAACTGCCTGATGTACAAATCAGGTTCTTCATAAGACTGATTAGTAAACCAGTCTTATGACTGATGGTGAAGATAAATGGTTTTGTTTTTTTGTTTTTATGCAACAGGTGTTTTTTTTATAGCCTTTCCTTTTGTACATTTGATTGTGGGCAACTATTTCTGTATAAATTCAACTTTCATGTATCTTTTTTCTTGGTACAACCAAAAATCTGTTTTGAAAAAATCACTTTAAAAAAAATAGCATTTTATACAAAAACATGAAGTTAGTTTTCTTTTTCATTTTTTTATTTATTTCCAGCTTGTTTGCATAGCTTGCACACTGGCAAGCAAATAACTTATTACAAGTTAAAGGTTGCAAATCATAAAGAGCTACTCTACTGATATCCAAGAATAAAAGTGACCTTCTTTAAAGCACACAACCCTCCTAGTGGATTCAATCATTAAATATTTCAGTAATTATTTTAAGCAATAATTTCTATGAAAAAAGGCTGAATTAAATGCTTAATCATAAAATGCATCGTAATCAGCGTCACTCTGAAGGATACAGTCTATTATCTAATAGGCTTTTTAAAAGGAGAAACACATAATTCAGTTCTTATCTGTCTTTTGTAGAAATATTTGAACTATTATTTGCATCAATCAGTGTTTACCAATGTAAACTGTTTTCAGAAGTTTGTGTTTGTTCAATGTAGTTCACATTCAACACAGGTTTTTTCCACAAGATGCTTGACATAATGTTGTTGGTTGTTTTTTTCTTTTTTTTTGTTTTTTGTTTTTGCCATTGTTAGGGTGAAAATAACTGCATTTGAAAGCTGTTGGGGCCAGGAGAAATATATTTTGTAAGGAATGAGTGTTGTCTAAAGGGGAAAAAGCAGCGACTAGTTGCATTGTGCAAGATTGCATTCGACACAGAACTGATAGGCAAAGGTGCTTCAACGGTCACCCCCAAGGCCCAGGAGCCTCTGATAGCAGACACAGCAGCAACAGTATCATCAACAACACACACAGAGCATCGTGTTTTTTGTTAGTGTGCATTTATTAGCAGAATGATAATCACAAAGCATCAGACGACAGACTGACTAGTAACAGTACGAGCTGAGGTGACAGACAGAGGGGTGTTTTTTTTAGGGGTGATGTTTCTGTTTATAATCTGAAGCAGAATGTCTTAAGTGATTATTCCCAAAATTACCTCAACAAACTGATGCAGAAGATTATGTGTCTGTTGTTGTGTTTCGCTGCGTGGCTTCCTGGAGGAGGGCATCAGCTGACGTAACAGCTGCCAACAATTATTGTGTTCCTCTGTTAACTTTTTACATCAGTGGACTTTGTATTACAGAATTTTAAAAAATCATAATTGTGATTTTTTAAATAGTGTGTTAATTACTTTCTTTCTTTTTTTTGGCCAAAAATAAACCTCACATAGATTGATCAGCGCTGTCAGGTTCTGGTCCAGTACAGATGTGTTTCTGTTCCAACACATCTGAATCAAACAAATCAAATCAATTACCTTCCCAGCGTGTCTTAAAGTCCTGCAGAGCTCTTTTAATGACCAATCCATTAGATTTAGGCATATTGTAGCAGGAAATAACCTACCCACAATGACCAGTCTTTGTACTCTGCCGGTGTGAAAGCGCACATGCTCAGAATGCTAGGCTAATTGCTGATAGCATGGTGCTGTTGTGGTACTTAACCAGTCCAATTTAGCTCACGTATTGATAAGAAATATGTGTTAAATGAGCACTTCGTACACGGGAGACAGATACGGTTTACTGTTTATTATGAGGTGAAAGCTCGCGAGGCGGATGCTAGGGGTCTGAAGCATGTGCAAATTCACAGCGCCAACTAGTGGCCTGGCATGACAATGACAGCTGACTCAGCGGTGCCATCTAAGCGTGAAACTGTTTCCCCAATAAACATCCGATAATACCAGCAGGTTCCAGGCAACGGTCTCATATAAAAGTAGCCTACAACAATTGCTTTTTTGAGCTTAAATGTTATATGAAAACATATTTGACCCTTTATATATATATATATATTTTTTTTTTTTGCTGATTTTCACTCTTAAATATAAAGTTTTAAAAAAAATTTTTAATTTCAGACTAGCACAATGTACATTTTTCAAACGATTATTCCATTAATCAAGGTAAAAATACCTATCCTGTCTGACTTTATGTGAAAAATGTTATTACTCACTAAACCTATCAACTGGTTGTGGTTCTCAGCTGCCACCAAGCGTCTGCAGTGATTCCCCCTCGTTTTTCAGAGCCAGTTTTAATTCAGCCACATAAACGATGGCAACTGCATGCAACAACTCAATCAGATTTAAGTCTAGACTTTTCCCAGAGCTTTAAAACTGAAAATAAGTTTTTAAGACACTCAGAGAATTGTTCTTCTGATCACTTCCCTGCTACATGTGCCTCAAATTATTCTTCAACTTAAGGTCATGACCTGATAGCAATGTAGTTCAGGATTTTCTAATAAAGTATAACATTCATGGTTACATCATGTTAAATCACATCATCTTTGTCCTGACAGAACAAACTGACAAAAGTCTTGTTCATCAAGATATTTTCTGGAAAAATGTCTGCATTGTGTTCTTTTTGGTCAGCTGTGATTTTAACCTTGGAGTTCCACAATAAACACCACTTGTGTTAAGTGTGTTTCCTAGAAGTAAATCATAAAAACTGATTCTGCATCCTGCAGTGCTCTAGATGTTGCTTTGTTTTTGTTTGCTTCTCTTTTCTGTGATCTCCAAGGTAAGCTGATGTGCTCCTTGAGTAATCTTGATAGGCCAGCCTCTCCTGGGAATGCTCACCAATGTTACATGTTTTCTCTGTTGCAACTCTGGATAATGGCTCTCTCTGTTGTTCACCGGAGTCCCAAAGCTAAATAAATGTCTTTCTGATTCTTTCCAGTCTGATAGATATGAATGATTTTGTTTTTCATCTGGTCATACATTTCTTTAGCCTTGGTCTATGGTGTTGTTTTTTAAAGATATTTTTGTCTTCTTTGTGTTGTCTAAGAGGCTTTCTTTTGGCCATTAGACACTAATCAGTCCTTGGGCCAGGCTGCTATTTTTACTTAATTAGTTTTTTTTTCTCTGAAATTAAGATTGTTTAATGATTTGTAATATTAAGCAGTAGTAATCTTTTAGGGGGAAAATACTTCTTCATAGAACTGTATGTATATTCCTCTTTTTTTTACCTGACAACATGAGAACATGACAGATTTTTATTATGCTAATTTTAGGATCTCCATAATTTGTATATTGTTGGCTTAGTGTGTTTTCCATTTGCAAGAAAGAAAAAAGCAAAAATGTATTTGGTTGTCAGATCTGCATTTCTAACACTTTACAAGAAACAGGGTGAGCTTTGGGGTGCAGAGCAGAGCCTTTTTTATGATAAGTATTTATTTTTTATATTTTCAGTGCAGAGACTGCTTTTAATTTAAACTATCTGCCTTTGTCGAACAGAACCCAGCTTATGTCATTTTGGATTTTCATTTTGGTATTTTAGTATAATACTGTCTTGACACAAGGAACAAAGTAACAATTTCATTTGAGACATTCACAAACATACAACTAACATATTTTTTTGTTCTTATTATCTGTTAGCTAAGCTGTCAGTTTAAACTAATGTAAGAAAGAGATAATTAAAAAATCATTAAATAACACCTACACTGCTGTCACGTTGCAAGCACGTTCATTAGACTAAAAAGGGGTAAAGCTGACTTGACATTGGCAAAAACATCATGAAATTCTGAACTTGAAGTCTTCTGATTGCTTTCAGCACACAAGAGCAGAAATGTCTACTTGGCACCTTTCTGTGAACCCTACAGTTGTCTACACATTACTGTCAAATAATTTTTCCAACTTTGGAAGTTGTTTGAAAGTTAGGAACTCTTTTAGCCTTATCCAACCAAGGCAACATATGGTGGGAGCAATTGTGGGAATTATCTGTGTCATCTTGTTTGGACATATTCAATTTGGGTCTCATGCCCCAGTGGAAATAGTTGAAAGAGGGTGATTTGGGTGATGGAGGGAGATCCAGATGGCAGAGCAGCGGAAAGATCAATCGAGCTTCATGCCTTTTTCCCCCCCTCACTTTAACATGCAGACAGATGTGATTTAACATAGTAAATTGGGTTTTACTTTCAGCTTGTGGATTTCTGTTGACAAGTAATAACACCTTCAACAGGATGCACAAACTTGCTCATAGAAACGCATAGCATATGTTTTTTATTTGTTGATTTATAACAGCTGCAAAAATCTCATCAATTTGTCTCCTAGGTTTAATAGGCTGTAAAAGAAGACGCTGTTTATGGGTTACACTTAATTTTACAGACAAATGCATACTAACTGGCTGCACCCATTGTCCCAGAGAACCATTTTTAAGTTGCTTTTAAAGCGAAGAATGCTGCTGATCTGGTATTTTTTTGACTTTGACTTCCAGGCAAAAAGTTATGCATCTTTAAAAATCAAAAAAAGATGTTGCATTAAAAAACTGTGCATTATATTAGCTGATCTGTAATGTATTTTTTTTATTTATCACTTGATGATGTACATATAATCATAATATGGATGTTCTCAACATGGCATATGATTTCAGAAATGTGTATTTAACTTCACACTAAAATCATGCTTTGACTTAATTCTACATGTGCATTGCTCACACATTTTCTCACTTTTGGTACTTTTCATATGCAAATTAATTTATTTATCCTACTTTTTCCTTTTAAACATTTTAAATATGTTTAAAAGATAAATTATGTTCCCCTGACTCCAGATTGCAAAAATCTTACAGATTTAAATATATAATTTGGAATATTAGGCTCATCATGCAAACATTTTTCTTTGTAAAAAGATTATAGAAGTTGTATTTTTTTTTCTCTGTTTTAATGAAACAGTACATAGTATTCATGAGCTCTTCATCATTCAGCAGTGTTTAATTTATTTGAGGGTATGATTAAGCTCCTTTTTCGCCCTCTAATCTAGGTCACGTCAGCTGAATGAAAGGAGCCTGAAACGTGTTTCAGCCCAAACAAAGAGAGGACAGTTATGGCCCAGATGTGGGAGACGGCCTAAGCTCTGCCCGAGTCAATAGATCTCAAAGATAGAGGTGTCAACCTTTAAAAGGAACATGCAGCTCAGGCAGACTTCTGGCAATTACTGCTCAGTGTGCTGAACTTGACTCAAACCATTTAGTATAAAGAGAGGGCAGAGGAGGAAAAAAAAAAAAAACTACCTGCTCTGTCACAGGTTATCATTGGGAGAAATTTTCAACTTTTCAACTAGTTGAGCTCTCTGCTTGTTCTGTATAGTCATCATTATGCTATAGGTAGTATATTCTGAAGTACTAAAACAAGATGCCATACATCTTTCAAAGGATAAATCAAGCTGATATTTTCTGATGTTTGTTTTAGAGTACCAGAACTGCTAGATTACTGAACAGTATAAATGTTCATTCATCTCTTCTACTAGCAAATGGTTATGGTCCAGCACACAGTTGACTTGCTAGACCACCAACATCTCCAGCAGAGGCCATCTGTCTGTAGACATTTTGACCCCAGTGGTACTTTGTCAAAATACAAAGTGAGCAGCGGTAACTATTCATTGCAGGCTAATCTCACCTTTCTCATTTCAACCCTAAAGCTTAGACATGCTGTGATGTGGGAGTATTATTTGCTAGTTCACCAGAAAAGAGAATGGCCAGTTTTTCTACTAACGAAGGTTACTTTTTTATCTTTTGGTCTTTCTTGCACCTCAGGGAAGGAGAAGAGCATTGCTATCAAAATAAACAACAACTTTTTCAAAATTGCGTTGAATTGAATCATCTGTTGCATCTATGTTTGCAAACTGTAATAGCGCTCATAGAAAATGCTAGAAAGGGAATCTCAATAAGGATTGATATAAATTACAACAGACATCTAGATCAGAGGAGTCTCCAAAAAAAATCAAAGGTTTATTATTTAACCTCTGCAAGCAGATTCAGACTGACTTAAAGAGATTTAGCAGCATACAAAAGCATTTCCCTGGCTTACTCAATAAAGCTCTATTTGATTGACAATGCTAAGCTAGCTAATTAGATAGCTAGATAGCTATCAACTTACCTGTAGCTGAATAAAAATACTGATTATCATTGGTATTCACTTTTTCCATGCAGTGCACCTGGGTTTCTCTGCATGAAAACTGAGGCATTGACCTGTTATTATGATTCACCTTAAAACTAACATTTTCAAAAAAGTGTTGTTTGGTAAATATATATTGTTCCTACATTTAAAAAAAGTTTTTTTAACACATCTAAATGCTCTAAAATGGAAAACTTGTTTCAATAATCTAGTGGCTAGTAGGTTTCCAACTACCCCGTTCCAACCACCTTGCATGCGTTTGCTGGAAAGTCGTTGTTCAGGCATTCAAAGTGAACCCTAGATATTTAGACCCATTGACTTCAGAGCAAATTAAATTGTGGCAATCATAGGAGAACAGGGACCAGTAAACTCTACTGGTGAATTGAAATGTCAAGAACCTACGTCTGTTTTAGGTGTGCAGCCTCATCTGAAGGCAATGAGTTGCTGTAATTGTTAGAGCTTTGTGGGAACAGGGGTTGTAAGTCCTTTGAAAAAGCAATATTCCAGAGGCCGTTCTGAGTGAAGCCAGTGCAGTAAGGTGGTGGTAGATCAATGATAATAAATATGATTCATACAACAGCGTATCTTCTAAGTGCAGAGCTTTGGTCTGATCGAGTCCAAGAAAAATGTGCGTCAGTAGATGATGCAACATAAAAACAAAGCAGGTTTTCCACCAAAATGCACTTCTTCTGTGTGCTGTTTGGGCTTGACTTTTATAGTCTGTTTTTTTTATTTTATCAATTTTGTTTTGTTTTGCTTTGTTTGTTTAATTAAAGGAAACACATTTGAAATAAAATTAGTTTTACACAGACTACACTAGAAAATCTGCAGAGTTGCAATTCTTTTACAATGTTTCAAAATTGCTTTATATATGGGTATGGATGAGGGAGGCAGTTTTTTCTTTTGACTTCAAGATCTGCTAACTTGTTTTGGCAAGGAGCTCTTGTGAGACTGTCCTTACTTTATAAATGCTGGCAAGAGTGGTTAAAAGTTGTACCAGATGGCGAAGCCCATATGCAGTTTGCCCTTTGGCCAGGTAGACTAATGAATGCTTTTGGGAGTTAGTCTGGCACTAGACCCTCCATGGGCTGATAACTCCATCATTTCCCTCAGCTGTTATGAAATATTGTCTGGCTTTCACATTTCCCTGTAACATATGCTTATAGTAATAGAGATGAAATTGAAATTAAAAAAAATAAAAAAAACTCTTCACCTTTGATATGATGGGACTGCTATTGTATAGTTCATTATGTTTATATTATTGTAGACCCTTGTGAGAGTCTTTAGATAATGTTGGACTTCTGGTTAACCTTTGGTATTTTTTTCCTCCTGGTGCTTTGTAAGGTACTAATAATTCTGTTTCTCTGTGTCTTCTGAATATGTTGTCCTTAAGGAGCACAGCACAGGCACACGCTTCTACAAATAATAGAAGCAGAGGTGCTTGGAACTCGTGCTTTGTGAAAACTGTGGAGATAACTCCAAAGTACTGCCTGTGTCTGACCTTCACAGTCTGGCTATAGCTCATAAAACCTGTCTGCAATAAGTAAGTAAGGTAATTTAAGTAGATGAACTGCATAATATCTTGTGTTGTAATTGAAATAAGTTCAGCTAAAGTGGATGGACTATGAAACATGCGCAATAGGGTGGTGGTTAGAACCGTCTCTTCACAGGCCGAAGTGAGTAACTGTGAGACTTCATGGCTGTCACTCTCTGCTGTGATTGACCGCCGACCTGTTCAAGGTGGACCTTTCATCCAGTGACTGCTGGGAGGTTGTCTGAAATATTGTCGACCTAATAGATCTGAAAAGTATTACATCAAGATTTCAATCCAAGAAATCTATATCAGACTTAAATCAAGGTGCCATGAGTGAGCCTGAATAACTATGCAAACTTTTTCATCAATTTTTGCATTTATCAAAAGAAAAATAGATGCTTTTTGAAGACAAGAAATTGAATCGCCACGTTGTGTGTCACTTTAAAGCAAGTTTCACCATATGATCTATTCTCCCGCTCTGACAAAGAGATTTTCTATCTTCTGAGTTTGTAATGTCCTAATTTCCTTGTTTTACAATTAAAGTTCCATAAACAAATAAATAAATGAAATCACAAAAGAAAGACCCAAATTTTAAATCGGATTTTGAATTGATGACCTTATTGCTTCAAGCCAACAGTGTCGAGAACTGTGCACTATGTGTCATTTTTATACACTGTATTTTCAGTGAAAATCTTTCGGTTTGTGGTTTTGGCTGAGGCTGTTCGTTTTCTGCCAACACACTTTCTAATCTGGGTTTAGTTATTTTATCTCTTCTTTTAGAGGAAGATGTGACTTGACAGATACAGCTCCACAGTCCGCAAACTTCTCCTTCACACAGAAGAGTTTGGAGACATGGCAAACTGACATTAGCTGGCTTGTTTTGTTTCTGTAATGATTTTCTGTGATGTTCAGTCATACCGTAGAGACAAAATTAAGAAAAAAATTATAATACGCTGATTGTATTTGGAATTTGTGAGCCGTTGCTGATCAGGCCACATCACATGCCGCTATAATGACATTATGGTATCTGTCTCACTGGAGTGGGTCAAAAGAAACCTCTCACATTGTGAAAAAGCATCTACATTTTTAGATCTCTTTTAAATGCTTACACATGTCATGATACATATGGCTAACAGTGAATTTAATTTTGTTTAACCTTGTGATTCTGTTCATATTGTTTGTGTTGTACAGTGCGTGACTCCCACATTTATTTTGTGCCTCTGGAGACACAAAATAAATATAAAGAGATAAAGCTATCTTGTGGTAAACAGGTTGGAAAAACTTTGAACTTCTATGAAATGACAAAGCAACTAGGGAAAAAAATGACAGATTATCCTATCACAAAATCAGAATTCTTACATGATCACATATTTAATTATAAAATTAAAGAAAGGAATACAGATATGGGAGAGTGGTGGCTTACGTGGTGCTATAACATGACAAATTAAATGGTGTACTTATAATTGTGCATCCATCTATCCATCCATCCATTGTCTATACCCACTTATCCTTGCAGGAGCATGGGGCAGGCCTGGTGCCTCTCTACTGCAGTTATTGGGTGAGAGGCAAGTATGCCCTGGATGGTTGCCAGTCCATCACAGAGACATGCGGGAGTCTATGCACACTGACTCTAATACAGTGTTTCTCAACCCTGGTCCTTTCAGCAAAACCTGTCTGCCAAAACCGCTAATATTTCTGCAGCCAAGTGTTTTTTAAATGCTGCTGGAAATAGGAAGAATAGTGTGATTGTCTTTTTCCTGCCCATTAGACACATGCTTTAGAACAAAGAATCAGTCACTCAAACTTATTGTCAATCACTCAGACAATAAAGACTTATGTACATAAGGTGGATAGAATGTTCAGTTCCAATCAGCAGTGATGTCATCACTCTATGATATCACAAGGGAATCGCTCTTTTGAATGTGGCTCGCAGACAAGAGTTTTCTCTGACCTGTTCCACAGTTCAATCGCGGCAGATCACTCTTCAGAGCACGTTCGACGTTCAGAGAAGCAAGAAGTTACTAGACTATAGACATGAAGCAACAACAGATTGTTTGCAAACATGAAGCTTTTCCAGCTAAGCTTTCAT